>NW_027417151.1:0-81209 GCF_009905375.1 Apium graveolens
TACAAAATTAACTTGTATGAAAGTGGCATTAATAGGTGGTAAAAGGATGTCAAATTGGATGTATATGATGTTAACATGTCAATTGTTGCATATATGGTGGAAAGTGACTCTTATAGGGTGCAAAGTGACTCTAATATGGTGAGAAGTGACTAACATGGTTAATTAGAACCAAAATGTGGACCAAAATTGACTTGTATGAATATGGCACTAAGAGGTGGTAAAAGGATTTCTAATTGCATGTACATGATGTTAACATGTTAATTGTACCAATATATGATGGCAAGTGACTCTTATAAGGTGCAAAGTGACTCTAATATGGTGAGAAGTCACTTACATGATTGATTAGAGCCAAAATGTGGCCCAAAATTGACTTGTAGGAAAGGGGTACCAAGAGGTGGTTAAGGATGTCTAATTGCATTTACGTGATGTTAACATGTTAATTGTATCAATATATGGGGCAAGTGACTCTTATAGGGTGTAAAGGTACTCTAATATGGTGAACAGTGACTTACATGGTTGATTAGAGCCAAAATGTGGAACAAAATTAACTTGTATGAAAGTGGCATTAATAGGTGGTAAAAGGATGTCAAATTGGATGTATATGATGTTAACATGTCAATTGTTGCATATATGGTGGAAAGTGACTCTTATAGGGTGCAAAGTGACTCTAATATGGTGAGAAGTGACTAACATGGTTAATTAGAACCAAAATGTGGACCAAAATTGACTTGTATGAATATGGCACTAAGAGGTGGTAAAAGGATTTCTAATTGCATGTACATGATGTTAACATGTTAATTGTACCAATATATGATGGCAAGTGACTCTTATAAGGTGCAAAGTGACTCTAATATGGTGAGAAGTCACTTACATGATTGATTAGAGCCAAAATGTGGCCCAAAATTGACTTGTAGGAAAGGGGTACCAAGAGGTGGTTAAAGGATGTCTAATTGCATTTACGTGATGTTAACATGTTAATTGTATCAATATATGGGGCAAGTGACTCTTATAGGGTGTAAAGGTACTCTAATATGGTGAACAGTGACTTACATGGTTGATTAGAGCCAAAATGTGGAACAAAATTAACTTGTATGAAAGTGGCATTAATAGGTGGTAAAAGGATGTCAAATTGGATGTATATGATGTTAACATGTCAATTGTTGCATATATGGTGGAAAGTGACTCTTATAGGGTGCAAAGTGACTCTAATATGGTGAGAAGTGACTAACATGGTTAATTAGAACCAAAATGTGGACCAAAATTGACTTGTATGAATATGGCACTAAGAGGTGGTAAAAGGATTTCTAATTGCATGTACATGATGTTAACATGTTAATTGTACCAATATGATGGCAAGTGACTCTTATAAGGTGCAAAGTGACTCTAATATGGTGAGAAGTCACTTACATGATTGATTAGAAGCCAAAATGTGGGCCCAAATTGACTTTGTAGGAAAGGGTACCATAGGTGGTTAAAGGATGTCCTAATTGCATTTACTGATGTTAACATGTTAATTGTATCATATATGGGGGGAAAGGTGGACTCTTATGGGTGTAAAGGTACTCTAATATGGTGAACAGTGACTAACAATCGGTTGATTAGAGCCAAATGTGGAACAAAATTACTTGTATGAAAGTGGCATTAATAGGTGGTAAAAGGATGTCAAATTCGTATGTATATGATGTTAACATGTCAATTGTTGCATATATGGTGGAAAGGTGACTCTTATAGGGTGCAAAGTGACTCTAATATGGTGAGAAGTGACTAACATGGGTTAATTAGAACCAAAATTGTGGACCAAAATTGACTTGTATGAATATGCACTAAGAGGTGGTAAAAAGATTTTTAATTGCATGTACATGATGTTAACATGTTAATTGTACCAATATATGATGGCAAGTGACTCTTATAAGGTGCAAAGTGACTCTAATATGCTGAGAAGTCACTTACATGATTGATTAGAGGCAAAATGTGGCCCAAAATTGACTTGTAGGAAAGGGGTACCAATAGGTGGTTAAAGGATGTCTAATTGAATTTACGTGATGTTAACATGTTAATTGTATCAATATATGGGAAAAGTGACTCTTATAGGGTGTAAAGGTACTCTAATATGGTGAACAGTGACTTACACGGTTGATTAGAGCCAAAATGTGGAACAAAATTAACTTGTATGAAAGTGGCATTAATAGGTGGTAAAAGGATGTCAAATTGGATGTATATGATGTTAACATGTCAATTGTTGCATATATGGTGGAAAGTGACTCTTATAGGGTGCAAAGTGACTCTAATATGGTGAGAAGTGACTAACATGGTTAATTAGAACCAAAATGTGGACCAAAATTGACTTGTATGAATATGGCACTAAGAGGTGGTAAAAGGATTTCTAATTGCATGTACATGATGTTAACATGTTAATTGTACCAATATATGATGGCAAGTGACACTTATAAGGTACAAAGTGACTCTAATATGCTGAGAAGTCACTTACATGATTGATTAGAGCCAAAATGTGGCCCAAAATTGACTTGTAGGAAAGGTGAACAAAGAGGTGGTTAAAGGATGTCTAATTGCATTTACGTGATGTTAAAATGTTAATTGTATCATATATGGGCAAGTGACTCTTATAGGGTGTAAAGGTACTTTAATATGGTGAACAGTGACTTACATGGTTGATTAGAGCCAAAATGTGGAACAAAATTAACTTGTATGAAAGTGCCATTAATAGGTGGTAAAAGGATGTCAAATTGGATGTATATGATGTTAACATGTCAATTGTTGCATATATGGTGGAAAGTGACTCAGATAGGGTGCAAAGTGACTCTAATATGGTGAGAAGTGACTAACATGGTTAATTAGAACCAAAATGTGGACCAAAATTGACTTGTATGAATATAGCACTATGAGGTGGTAAAAGGATTTCTAATCGCATGTACATGATGTTAACATGTTAACTGTACCAATATATGATGGCAAGTGACTCTTATATGGCGCAAAGTGACTCTAATATGGTGAGAAGTCACTTACATGATTGATTAGAGCCAAAATGTGGCCCAAAATTGACTTGTAGGAAAGGGGTACCAAGAGGTGGTTAAAGGATGTCTAATTGCATTTACGTGATGTTAACATGTTAATTGTATCAATATATGAGGCAGATGACTCTTATAGGGTGTAAAGGTACTCGAATATGGTGAACGATGACCTACATGGTTGATTAGAGCCAAAATGTGGAACAAAATTAACTTATATGAAAGTGGCATTAATAGGTGGTAAAAGTATGTCAAATTGGATGTATATGATGTTAACATGTCAATTGTTGCATATATGGTGGAAAGTGACTCTTATAGGGTGCAAAGTGACTCTAATATGGTGAGAAGTGACTAACATGGTTAATTAGAACCAAAATGTGGACCAAAATTGACTTGTATGAATATGGCACTAAGAGGTGGTAAAAGGATTTCTAATTGCATGTACATGATTTTAACATGTTAATTGTACCAATATATGATGGCAAGTGACACTTATAAGGTGCAAAGTGACTCTAATATGGTGAGAAGTCACTTACATGATTGATTAGAGCCAAAATGTGGCCCAAAATTGACTTGTAGGAAAGGTGAACAAAGAGGTGGTTAAAGGATGTCTAATTGCATTTACGTGATGTTAACATGTTAATTGTATCAATATATGGGGCAGGTGACTCTTATAGGGTGTAAAGGTACTCTGATATGGTGAACAATGACTTACATGGTTGATTAGAGCCAAAATGTGGAACAAAATTAACTTGTATGAAAGTGGCATTAATAGGTGGTAAAAGGATGTGAAATTGGATGTATATGATGTTAACATGTCAATTGTTGCATATATGGTGGAAAGTGACTCTTATAGGGTGCAAAGTGACTCTAATATGGTAAGAAGTTACTAACATGGTTAATTAGAACCAAAATGTGGACCAAAATTGACTTGTATGAATATGGCACTAAGAGGTGGTAAAAAGATTTCTAATTGCATGTACATGATGTTAACATGTTAACTATACAAATATATGATGGCATGTGACTCTTATAAGGTGCAAAGTGACTCTAATATGGTGAGAAGTCACTTACATGATTGATTAGAGCCAAAATATGGCCCAAAATTGACTGGTAGAAAACGGGTACCAAGAGGTGGTTAAAGGATGTCTAATTGCATTTACGTGATGTTAACATGTTAATTGTATCAATATATGGGGCAGGTGACTCTTATAGGGTGTAAAGGTACTCTAATATGGTGAACAGTGACTTACATGGTTGATTAGAGCGAAAATGTGGAACAAAATTAACTTGTATGAAAGTGCCATTAATAGGTGGTAAAAGGATGTCAAATTGGATGTATATGATGTTAACATGTCAATCGTTGCATATATGGTGGAAAGTGACTCTTATAGAGTGCAAAGTGACTCTAATATGGTGAGAAGTGACTAACATGGTTAATTAGAACCAAAATGTGGACCAAAATTGACTTGTATGAATATAACTCTAAGATGTGGTAAAAGGATTTCTAATTGCATGTACATGATGTTAACATGTTAACTGTACCAATATATGATGGCAAGTGACACTTATAAGGTGCAAAGTGACTCTAATATGGTGAGAAGTCACTTACATGATTGATTAGAGCCAAAATGTGGCCCAAAAATGAATTGTAGGAAAGGGGTACCAAGAGGAGGTTAAAGGATGTCTAATTGCATTTACGTGATGTTAACATGTTAATTGTATCAATATATGGGGCAGGTGACTCTTATAGGGTGTAAAGTGACTCTAATATGGTGAGAAGTCACTTACATGATTGATTAGAGCCAAAATGTATCCCAAAATTGACTTGTAGGAAACGGGTACCAAGAGGTGGTTAAAGTATGTCTAATTGCATTTACGTGATGTTAACATGTTAATTGTATCAATAAATGGGGCAGGTGACTCTTATAGGGTGTAAATATGGGTACCAAGAGGTGGTAAAAGGATGTACAATTGGATGTATATGATGTTAACATGTCAATTGTTGCATATATTGTGGAAAGTAACTTTTATAGGGTGTAAAGTGACTCTAATATGTTGAGAAGTGACTAACATGGTTAATTAGAACCAAAATGTGGACCAAAATTGACTTGTATGAATATGGCACTAAGAGGTGGTAAAAGGATTTCTAATTGCATGTACATGATGTTAACATGTTAATTGTACCAATATATGATGGCAAGTGACTCTTATAAGGTGCAAAGTGACTCTAATATGGTGAGAAGTCACTTACATGATTGATTAGAGCCAAAATGTGGCCCAAAACTGACTTTTAGGAAAGGGGTACCAAGAGGTGGTTAAAGGATGTCTAATTGCATTTACGTGATGTTAACATGTTAATTGTATCAATATATGGGAAAAGTAACTCTTATAGGATGTAAAGGTACTTTAATATGGTGAACAGTGACTTACACGGTTGATTAGAGCCAAAATGTGGAACAAAATTAACTTGTATGAAAGTGGCATTAATAGGTGGTAAAAGGATGTAAAATTGGATGTATATGATGTTAACATGTCAATTGTTGCATATATGGTGGAAAGTGACTCTTATAGGGTGCAAAGGGACTCTAATATGGTGAGAAGTAACTAACATGGTTAATTAGAACCAAAATGTGGACCAAAATTGACTTGTATGAATATGGCACTAAGAGGTGGTAAAAGGATTTCTAATTGCATGTACATGATGTTAACATGTTAATTGTACCAATATATGATGGCAAGTGACACTTATAAGGTGCAAAGTGACTCTAATATGCTGAGACGTCACTTACATGATTGATTAGAGCCAAAATGTGGCCCAAAATTGACTTGTAGGAAAGGTGAACAAAGAGGTGGTTAAAGGATGTCTAATTGCATTTACGTGATGTTAAAATGTTAATTGTATCAATATATGGGGCAAGTGACTCTTATAGGGTGTAAAGGTACTTTAATATGGAGAACAGTGACGTACATGGTTGATTAGAGCCAAAATGTGGAACAAAATTAACTTGTATGAAAGTGCCATTAATAGGTGGTAAAAGGATGTCAAATTGGATGTATATGATGTTAACATGTCAATTGTTGCATATATGGTGGAAAGTGACTCATATAGGGTGCAAAGTGACTCTAATATGGTGAGAAGTGACTAACATGGTTAATTAGAACCAAAATGTGGACCAAAATTGACTTGTATGAATATAGCACTATGAGGTGGTAAAAGGATTTCTAATCGCATGTACATGATGTTAACATGTTAACTGTACCAATATATGATGGAAAGTGACTCTTATATGGTGCAAAGTGACTCTAATATGGCGAGAAGTCACTTACATGATTGATTAGAGCCAAAATGTGGCCCAAAATTGACTTGTAGGAAAGGGGTAGGTGGTTAAAGGATGTCTAATTGCATTTACGTGATGTTAACATGTTAATTGTATCAATATATGTGGCAGATGACTCTTATAGGGTGTAAAGGTACTCTAATATGGTGAACAATGACCTACATGGTTGATTAGAGCCAAAATGTGGAACAAAATTAACTTGTATGAAAGTGGCATTAATAGGTGGTAAAAGTATGTCAAATTGGATGTATATGATGTTAACATGTCAATTGTTGCATATATATGGTGGAAAGTGACTCTTATAGGGTGCAAAGTGACTCTAATATGGTGAGAAGTGACTAACATGGTTAATTAGAACGAAAATGTGGACCAAAATTGACTTGTATGAATATGGCACTAAGAGGTGGTAAAAGGATTTCTAATTGGATGTACATGATGTTAACATGTTAATTGTACCAATATATGATGGCAAGTGACACTTATAAGGTGCAAAGTGACTCTAATATGCTGAGAAGTCACTTACATGATTGATTAGAGCCAAAATGTGGCCCAAAATTGACTTGTAGGAAAGGTGAACAAAGAGGTGGTTAAAGGATGTCTAATTGCATTTACGTGATGTTAACATGTTAATTGAATCAATATATGGGGCAGGTGACTCTTATAGGGTGTAAAGGTACTCTGATATGGTGAACAATGACTTACATGGTTGATTAGAGCCAAAATGTGGAACAAAATTAACTTGTATGAAAGTGCCATTAATAGGTGGTAAAAGGATGTCAAATTGGATGTATATGATGTTAACATGTCAATTGTTGCATATATGGTGGAAAGTGACTCATATAGGGTGCAAAGTGACTCTAATATGGTGAGAAGTGACTAACATGGTTAATTAGAACCAAAATGTGGACCAAAATTGACTTGTATGAATATAACACTATGAGGTGGTAAAAGGATTTCTAATCGCATGTACATGATGTTAACATGTTAACTGTACCAATATATGATGGAAAGTGACTCTTATATGGTGCAAAGTGACTCTAATATGGCGAGAAGTCACTTACATGATTGATTAGAGCCAAAATGTGGCCCAAAATTGACTTGTAGGAAAGGGGTAGGTGGTTAAAGGATGTCTAATTGCATTTACGTGATGTTAACATGTTAATTGTATCAATATATGAGGCAGATGACTCTTATAGGGTGTAAAGGTACTCTAATATGGTGAACAATGACCTACATGGTTGATTAGAGCCAAAATGTGGAACAAAATTAACTTGTATGAAAGTGGCATTAATAGGTGGTAAAAGTATGTCAAATTGGATGTATATGATGTTAACATGTCAATTGTTGCATATATATGGTGGAAAGTGACTCTTATAGGGTGCAAAGTGACTCTAATATGGTGAGAAGTGACTAACATGGTTAATTAGAACGAAAATGTGGACCAAAATTGACTTGTATGAATATGGCACTAAGAGGTGGTAAAAGGATTTCTAATTGCATGTACATGATGTTAACATGTTAATTGTACCAATATATGATGGCAAGTGACACTTATAAGGTGCAAAGTGACTCTAATATGCTGAGAAGTCACTTACATGATTGATTAGAGCCAAAATGTGGCCCAAAATTGACTTGTAGGAAAGGTGAACAAAGAGGTGGTTAAAGGATGTCTAATTGCATTTACGTGATGTTAACATGTTAATTGTATCAATATATGGGGCAGGTGACTCTTATAGGGTGTAAAGGTACTCTGATATGGTGAACAATGACTTACATGGTTGATTAGAGCCAAAATGTGGAACAAAATTAACTTGTATGAAAGTGGCATTAATAGGTGGTAAAAGGATGTGAAATTGGATGTATATGATGTTAACATGTCAATTGTTGCATATATGGTGGAAAGTGACTCTTATAGGGTGCAAAGTGACTCTAATATGGTGAGAAGTGACTAACATGGTTAATTAGAACCAAAATGTGGACCAAAATTGACTTGTATGAATATGGCACTAAGAGGTGGTAAAAAGATTTCTAATTGCATGTACATGATGTTAACATGTTAACTGTACAAATATATGATGGCATGTGACTCTTATAAGGTGCAAAGTGACTCTAATATGGTGAGAAGTCACTTACATGATTGATTAGAGCCAAAATGTGGCCCAAAATTGACTTGTAGGAAACGGGTACCAAGAGGTGGTTAAAGGATGTGTAATTGCATTTACGTGATGTTAACATGTTAATTGTATCAATATATGGGGCAGGTGACTCTTATAGGGTGTAAAGGTACTCTAATATGGTGAAGAGTGACTTACATGGTTGATTAGAGCCAAAATGTGGAACAAAATTAACTTGTATGAAAGTGCCATTAATAGGTGGTAAAAGGATGTCAAATTGGATGTATATGATGTTAACATGTCAATCGTTGCATATATGGTGGAAAGTGACTCTTATAGAGTGCAAAGTGACTCTAATATGGTGAGAAGTGACTAACATGGTTAATTAGAACCAAAATGTGGACCAAAATTGACTTGTATGAATATAACACTAAGATGTGGTAAAAGGATTTCTAATTGCATGTACATGATGTTAACATGTTAACTGTACCAATATATGATGGCAAGTGACACTTACTTATAAGGTGCAAAGTGACTCTAATATGGCGAGAAGTCGCTTACATGATTGATTAGAGCCAAAATGTGGCCCAAAAATGAATTGTAGGATAGGGGTACCAAGAGGAGGTTAAAGGATGTCTAATTGCATTTACGTGATGTTAACATGTTAATTGTATCAATATATGGGGCAGGTGACTCTTATAGGGTGTAAAGTGACTCTAATATGGTGAGAAGTCACTTACATGATTGATTAGAGCCAAAATGTGGCCCAAAATTGACTTGTAGGAAACGGGTACCAAGAGGTGGTTAAAGTATGTCTAATTGCATTTACGTGATGTTAACATGTTAATTGTATCAATAAATGGGGCAGGTGACTCTTATAGGGTGTAAATATGGGTACCAAGAGGTGGTAAAAGTATGTAAAATTGGATGTATATGATGTTAACATGTCAATTGTTGCATATATTGTGGAAAGTGACTTTTATAGGGTGTAAAGTGACTCTAATATGGTGAGAAGTGACTAACATGGTTAATTAGAACCAAAATGTGGACCAAAATTGACTTGTATGAATATGGCACTAAGAGGTGGTAAAAGGATTTCTAATTGCATGTACATGATGTTAACATGTTAATTGTACCAATATATGATGGCAAGTGACTCTTATAAGGTGCAAAGTGACTCTAATATGGTGAGAAGTCACTTACATGATTGATTAGAGCCAAAATGTGGCCCAAAACTGACTTGTAGGAAAGGGGTACCAAGAGGTGGTTAAAGGATGTCTAATTGCATTTACGTGATGTTAACATGTTAATTGTATCAATATATGGGGCAGGTGACTCTTATAGGGTGTAAAGGTACTCTAATATGGTGAACAGTGACTTAAATGGTTGATTAGAGCCAAAATGTGGAACAAAATTAACTTGTATGAAAGTGGCATTAATAGGTGGTAAAAGGATGTCAAATTGGATGTATATGATGTTAACATGTCAATTGTTGCATATATGGTGGAAAGTGACTCTTATAGGGTGCAAAGTGACTCTAATATGGTGAGAAGTGACTAACATGGTTAATTAGAACCAAAATGTGGACCAAAATTGACTTGTATGAATATGGCACTAAGAGGTGGTAAAAAGATTTCTAATTGCATGTACATGATGTTAACATGTTAACTGTACAAATATATGATGGCATGTGACTCTTATAAGGTGCAAAGTGACTCTAATATGGTGAGAAGTCACTTACATGATTGATTAGAGCCAAAATGTGGCCCAAAATTGACTTGTAGGAAACGGGTACCAAGAGGTGGTTAAAAGATGTCTAATTGCATTTACGTGATGTTAACATGTTAATTGTATCAATATATGGGGCAGGTGACTCTTATAGGGTGTAAAGGTACTCTAATATGGTGAAGAGTGACTTACATGGTTGATTAGAGCCAAAATGTGGAACAAAATTAACTTGTATGAAAGTGCCATTAATAGGTGGTAAAAGGATGTCAAATTGGATGTATATGATGTTAACATGTCAATCGTTGCATATATGGTGGAAAGTGACTCTTATAGAGTGCAAAGTGACTCTAATATGGTGAGAAGTGACTAACATGGTTAATTAGAACCAAAATGTGGACCAAAATTGACTTGTATGAATATAACACTAAGATGTGGTAAAAGGATTTCTAATTGCATGTACATGATGTTAACATGTTAACTGTACCAATATATGATGGCAAGTGACACTTATAAGGTGCAAAGTGACTCTAATATGGTGAGAAGTCGCTTACATGATTGATTAGAGCCAAAATGTGGCCCAAAAATGAATTGTAGGATAGGGGTACCAAGAGGAGGTTAAAGGATGTCTAATTGCATTTACGTGATGTTAACATGTTAATTGTATCAATATATGGGGCAGGTGACTCTTATAGGGTGTAAAGTGACTCTAATATGGTGAGAAGTAACTTACATGATTGATTAGAGCCAAAATGTGGCCCAAAATTGACTTGTAGGAAACGGGTACCAAGAGGTGGTTAAAGTATGTCTAATTGCATTTACGTGATGTTAACATGTTAATTGTATCAATAAATGGGGCAGGTGACTCTTATAGGGTGTAAATATGGGTACCAAGAGGTGGTAAAAGTATGTAAAATTGGATGTATATGATGTTAACATGTCAATTGTTGCATATATTGTGGAAAGTGACTTTTATAGGGTGTAAAGTGACTCTAATATGGTGAGAAGTGACTAACATGGTTAATTAGAACCAAAATGTGGACCAAAATTGACTTGTATGAATATGGCACTAAGAGGTGGTAAAAGGATTTCTAATTGCATGTACATGATGTTAACATGTTAATTGTACCAATATATGATGGCAAGTGACTCTTATAAGGTGCAAAGTGACTCTAATATGGTGAGAAGTCACTTACATGATTGATTAGAGCCAAAATGTGGCCCAAAACTGACTTGTAGGAAAGGGGTACCAAGAGGTGGTTAAAGGATGTCTAATTGCATTTACGTGATGTTAACATGTTAATTGTATCAATATATGGGGCAGGTGACTCTTATAGGGTGTAAAGGTACTCTAATATGGTGAACAGTGACTTAAATGGTTGATTAGAGCCAAAATGTGGAACAAAATTAACTTGTATGAAAGTGGCATTAATAGGTGGTAAAAGGATGTCAAATTGGATGTATATGATGTTAACGTGTCAATTGTTGCATATATGGTGGAAAGTGACTCTTATAGGGTGCAAAGTGACTCTAATATGGTGAGAAGTGACTAACGTGGTTAATTAGAACCAAAATGTGGACCAAAATTGACTTGTATGAATATGGCACTAAGAGGTGGTAAAAGGATTTCTAATTGCATGTACATGATGCTAACATGTTAATTGTACCAATATATGATGGCAAGTGACACTTATAAGTGACTTTAATATGCTGAGAAGTCACTTACATGATTGATTAGAGCCAAAATGTGGCCCAAAATTGACTTGTAGGAAAGGTGAACAAAGAGGTGGTTAAAGGATGTCTAATTGCATTTACGTGATGTTAACATGTTAATTGTATCAATATATGGGGCAAGTGACTCTTATAGGGTGTAAAGGTACTTTAATATGGTGAACAGTGACTTACATGGTTGATTAGAGCTAAAATGTGGAACAAAATTAACTTGTATGAAAGTGCCATTAATAGGTGGTAAAAGGATGTCAAATTGGATGTATATGATTTTAACATGTCAATTGTTGCGTATATGGTGGAAAGTGACTCATATAGGGTGCAAAGTGACTCTAATATGGTGAGAAGTGACTAACATGGTTAATTAGAACCAAAATGTGGACCAAAATTGACTTGTATGAAAATAGCACTAAGAGGTGGTAAAAGGATTTCTAATTGCATGTACATGATGTTAACATGTTAACTGTACCAATATATGATGGCAAATGACTCTTATAAGGTGCAAAGTGACTCTAATATGGTGAGAAGTCACTTACATGATTGATTAGAGCCAAAATGTGGCCCAAAATTGACTTGTAGAAAAGGGGTACCAAGAGGTGGTTAAAGGATGTCTAATTGCATTTACGTGATGTTAACATGTTAATTGTATCAATATAAGGGGCAGGTGACTCTTATAGGGTGTAAACGTACTCTAATTTGGTGAACAATGACTTACATGGTTGATTAGAGCCAAAATGTGGCCCAAAATTGACTTGTAGGAAAGGGGTACCAAAAGGTGGTTAAAGGATGTCTAATTGCATTTACGTGATGTTAACATGTTATTTGTATCAATATATGAGGCAGGTGACTCTTATAGGGTGTAAAGGTACTCTAATATGGTGAACAATGACCTACATGGTTGATTAAAGCCAAAATGTGGAACAAAATTAACTTGTATGAAAGTGGCATTAATAGGTGGTAAAAGGATGTCAAATTGGATGTATATGATGTTAACATGTCAATTGTTGCATATATGGTGGAAAGTGACTCTTATAGAGTGCAAAGTGACTCTAATATGGTGAGAAGTGACTAACATGGTTAATTAGAACCAAAATGTGGACCAAAATTGACTTGTATGAATATGGCACTAAGAGGTGGTAAAAGGATTTCTAATTGCATGTACATGATGTTAACATGTTAATTGTACCAATATATGATGGCAAGTGACTCTTATAAGGTGCAAAGTGACTCTAATATGGTGAGAAGTCACTTACATGATTGATTAGAGCCAAAATGTGGCCCAAAACTGACTTGTAGGAAAGGGGTACCAAGAGGTGGTTAAAGGATGTCTAATTGCATTTACGTGATGTTAACATGTTAATTGTATCAATATATGGGGCAGGTGACTCTTATAGGGTGTAAAGGTACTCTAATATGGTGAACAGTGACTTACATGGTTGATTAGAGCCAAAATGTGGAACAAAATTAACTTGTATGAAAGTGGCATTAATAGGTGGTAAAAGGATGTCAAATTGGATGTATATGATGTTAACATGTCAATTGTTGCATATATGGTGGAAAGTGACTCTTATAGGGTGCAAAGTGACTCTAATATGGTGAGAAGTGACTAACATGGTTAATTAGAACCAAAATGTGGACCAAAATTGACTTGTATGAATATGGCACTAAGAGGTGGTAAAAGGATTTCTAATTGCATGTACATGATGCTAACATGTTAATTGTACCAATATATGATGGCAAGTGACACTTATAAGTGACTTTAATATGCTGAGAAGTCACTTACATGATTGATTAGAGCCAAAATGTGGCCCAAAATTGACTTGTAGGAAAGGTGAACAAAGAGGTGGTTAAAGGATGTCTAATTGCATATACGTGATGTTAACATGTTAATTGTATCAATATATGGGGCAAGTGACTCTTATAGGGTGTAAAGGTACTTTAATATGGTGAACAGTGACTTACATGGTTGATTAGAGCCAAAATGTGGAACAAAATTAACTTGTATGAAAGTGCCATTAATAGGTGGTAAAAGGATGTCAAATTGGATGTATATGATTTTAACATGTCAATTGTTGCGTATATGGTGGAAAGTGACTCATATAGGGTGCAAAGTGACTCTAATATGGTGAGAAGTGACTAACATGGTTAATTAGAACCAAAATGTGGACCAAAATTGACTTGTATGAATATAGCACTAAGAGGTGGTAAAAGGATTTCTAATTGCATGTACATGATGTTAACATGTTAACTGTACCAATATATGATGGCAAGTGACTCTTATAAGGTGCAAAGTGACTCTAATATGGTGAGAAGTCACTTACATGATTGATTAGAGCCAAAATGTGGCCCAAAATTGACTTGTAGGAAAGGGGTACCAAGAGGTGGTTAAAGGATGTCTAATTGCATTTACGTGATGTTAACATGTTAATTGTATCAATATAAGGGGCAGGTGACTCTTATAGGGTGTAAAGGTACTCTAATTTGGTGAACAATGACTTACATGGTCGATTAGAGCCAAAATGTGGAACAAAATTAACTTGTAGGAAAGTGGCATTAATAGGTGGTAAAAGGATGTCAAATTGGATGTATATGATGTTAACATGTCAATTGTTGCATATATGGTGGAAAGTGACTCTTATAGGGTGCAAAGTGACTCTAATATGGTGAGAAGTGACTAACATGGTTAATTAGAACCAAAATGTGGACCAAAATTGACTTGTATGAATATGGCACTAAGAGGTGGTAAAAGGATTTCTAATTGCATGTGCATGATGTTAACATGTTAACCGTACCAATATATGATGGCAAGTGACTCTTATAAGGTGCAAAGTGACTCTAATATGGTGAGAAGTCACTTACATGATTGATTAGAGGCAAAATGTGGCCCAAAATTGACTTGTAGGAAAGAGGTACCAAGAGGTGGTTAAAGGATGTCTAATTACATTTACGTGATGTTAACATGTTAACTGTATCAATATATGGGGCAGGTGACTCTTATAGGGTGTAAAGGTACTCTGATATGGTGAACATTGACTTACATGGTTGATGAGAGCCAAAATGTGGAACAAAATTAACTTGTATGAAAGTGGCATTAATAGGTGGTAAAAGGATGTCAAATTGGATGTATATGATGTTAACATGTCAATTGTTGCATATATGGTGGAAAGTGACTCTTATAGGGTGCAAAGTGACTCTAATATGGTGAGAAGTGACTAACATGGTTAATTAGAACCAAAATGTGGACCAAAATTGACTTGTATGAATATAACACTAAGATGTGGTAAAAGGATTTCTAATTGCATGTACATGATGTTAACTGTACCAATATATGATGGCAAGTGACTCTTATAAGGTGCAAAGTGACTCTAATATGGTGAGAAGTCACTTACATGATTGATTTGAGCCAAAATGTGGCCCAAAATTGACTTGTAGGAAAGGGGTACCAAGAGGTGGTTAAAGGATGTCTAATTGCATTTACGTGATGTTAACATGTTAATTGTATCAATATATGGGGAAGGTGACTCTTATCGGGTGTAAAGGTACTCTAATATGGTGAACAATGACTTACATGGTCGATTAGAGCCAAAATGTGGAACAAAATTAACTTGTATGAAAGTGGCATTATTAGGTGGTAAAAGGATGTCAAATTGGATGTATATGATGTTAACATGTCAATTGTTGCATATATGGTGGAAAGTGACTCTTATAGGGTGCAAAGTGACTCTAATATGGTGAGAAGTGACTAACATGGTTAATTAGAACCAAAATGTGGACCAAAATTGACTTGTATGAATATGGCACTAAGAGGTGGTAAAAGGATTTCTAATTGCATGTACATGATGCTAACATGTTAATTGTACCAATATATGATGGCAAGTGACACTTATGAGTGACTTTAATATGCTGAGAAGTCACTTACATGATTGATTAGAGCCTAAATGTGGCCCAAAATTGACTTGTAGGAAAGGTGAACAAAGAGGTGGTTAAAGGATGTCTAATTGCATATACGTGATGTTAACATGTTAATTGTATCAATATATGGGGCAAGTGACTCTTATAGGGTGTAAAGGTACTTTAATATGGTGAACAGTGACTTACATGGTTGATTAGAGCCAAAATGTGGAACAAAATTAACTTGTATGAAAGTGCCATTAATAGGTGGTAAAAGGATGTCAAATTGGATGTATATGATTTTAACATGTCAATTGTTGCGTATATGGTGGAAAGTGACTCATATAGGGTGCAAAGTGACTCTAATATGGTGAGAAGTGACTAACATGGTTAATTAGAACCAAAATGTGGACCAAAATTGACTTGTATGAATATAGCACTAAGAGGTGGTAAAAGGATTTCTAATTGCATGTACATGATGTTAACATGTTAACTGTACCAATATATGATGGCAAGTGACTCTTATAAGGTGCAAAGTGACTCTAATATGGTGAGAAGTCACTTACATGATTGATTAGAGCCAAAATGTGGACCAAAATTGACTTGTAGGAAAGGGGTACCAAGAGGTGGTTAAAGGATGTCTAATTGCATTTACGTGATGTTAACATGTTAATTGTATCAATATAAGGGGCAGGTGACTCTTATAGGGTGTAAAGGTACTCTAATTTGGTGAACAATGACTTACATGGTCGATTAGAGCCAAAATGTGGAACAAAATTAACTTGTAGGAAAGTGGCATTAATAGGTGGTAAAAGGATGTCAAATTGGATGTATATGATGTTAACATGTCAATTGTTGCATATATGGTGGAAAGTGACTCTTATAGGGTGCAAAGTGACTCTAATATGGTGAGAAGTGACTAACATGGTTAATTAGAACCAAAATGTAGACCAAAATTGACTTGTATGAATATGGCACTAAGAGGTGGTAAAAGGATTTCTAATTGCATGTGCATGATGTTAACATGTTAACCGTACCAATATATGATGGCAAGTGACTCTTATAAGGTGCAAAGTGACTCTAATATGGTGAGAAGTCACTTACATGATTGATTAGAGGCAAAATGTGGCCCAAAATTGACTTGTAGGAAAGAGGTACCAAGAGGTGGTTAAAGGATGTCTAATTACATTTACGTGATGTTAACATGTTAACTGTATCAATATATGGGGCAGGTGACTCTTATAGGGTGTAAAGGTACTCTGATATGGTGAACATTGACTTACATGGTTGATGAGAGCCAAAATGTGGAACAAAATTAACTTGTATGAAAGTGGCATTAATAGGTGGTAAAAGGATGTCAAATTGGATGTATATGATGTTAACATGTCAATTGTTGCATATATGGTGGAAAGTGACTCTTATAGGGTGCAAAGTGACTCTAATATGGTGAGAAGTGACTAACATGGTTAATTAGAACCAAAATGTGGACCAAAATTGACTTGTATGAATATAACACTAAGATGTGGTAAAAGGATTTCTAATTGCATGTACATGATGTTAACTGTACCAATATATGATGGCAAGTGACTCTTATAAGGTGCAAAGTGACTCTAATATGGTGAGAAGTCACTTACATGATTGATTTGAGCCAAAATGTGGCCCAAAATTGACTTGTAGGAAAGGGGTACCAAGAGGTGGTTAAAGGATGTCTAATTGCATTTACGTGATGTTAACATGTTAATTGTATCAATATATGGGGAAGGTGACTCTTATCGGGTGTAAAGGTACTCTAATATGGTGAACAATGACTTACATGGTCGATTAGAGCCAAAATGTGGAACAAAATTAACTTGTATGAAAGTGGCATTATTAGGTGGTAAAAGGATGTCAAATTGGATGTATATGATGTTAACATGTCAATTGTTGCATATATGGTGGAAAGTGACTCTTATAGGGTGCAAAGTGACTCTAATATGGTGAGAAGTGACTAACATGGTTAATTAGAACCAAAATGTGGACCAAAATTGACTTGTATGAATATGGCACTAAGAGGTGGTAAAAGGATTTCTAATTGCATGTACATGATGTTAACATGTTAACTGTACCAATATATGATGGCAAGTGACTCTTATAAGGTGCAAAGTGGCTCTAATATGGTGAGAAGTCACTTACATGATTGATTAGAGCCAAAATGTGGCCCAAAAATGAATTGTAGGAAAGAGGTACCAAGAGGAGGTTAAAGGATGTCTAATTGCATTTAGGTGATGTTAACATGTTAATTGTATCAGTATATGGGGTAGGTGACTCTTATAGGGTGTAAAGTGACTCTAATATGGTGAGAAGTCACTTACATGATTGATTAGAGCCAAAATGTGGCCCAAAATTGACTTGTAGGAAACGGGTACCAAGAGATGGTTAAAGGATGTCTAATTGCATTTACGTGATGTTAACATGTTAATTGTATCAATATATGGGGCAGGTGACTCTTATAGGGTGTAAAGGTACTCTAATATAGGTACCAAGAGGTGGTAAAAGGATATCAAATTGGATGTATATGATGTTAACATGTCAATTGTTGCATATATGGTGGAAAGTGAATCTTATAGGGTGCAAAGTGACTCTAATATGGTGAGAAGTGACTAACATGGTTAATTAGAACCAAAATGTGGACCAAAATTGACTTGTATGAATATTGCACTAAGAGGTGGTAAAAGGATTTCTAATTGCATGTACATGATGTTAACATGTTAATTATACCAATATATGATGGCAAGTGACTCTTATAAGGTGCAAAGTGACTCTAATATGGTGAGAAGTCACTTACATGATTGATTAGAGCCAAAATGTGGCCCAAAATTGACTTGTAAGAAACGGGTACCAAGAGGTGGTTAAAGGATGTCTAATTGCGTTTACGTGATGTTAACATGTTAATTGTATCAATATATGGGGCAGGTGACTCTTATAGGGTGTAAAGGTACTCTAATATGGTGAACAGTGACTTACATGGTTGATTATAGCCAAAATATGGAACAAAATTAACTTGTAAGAAAGTGCCATTAATAGGTGGTAAAAGGATGTCAAATTGGATGTATATGATGTTAACATGTCAATTGTTGCATATATGGTGGAAAGTGACTCTTATAGTGTGCAAAGTGACTCTAATATTGTGAGAAGTGACTAACATGGTTAATTAGAACCAAAATGTGGACCAAAATTGACTTGTATGAATATAGCACTAAGAGGTGGTAAAAGGATTTCTAATTGAATGTACATGATGGTAACATGTTAATTGTACCAATATATGATGGCAAGTGACTCTTATAAGGTGCAAAGTGACTCTAATATGGTGAGAAGTCACTTACATGATTGATTAGAGCCAAAATGTGGCCCAAAATTGACTTGTAGGAAACGGGTACCAAGAGGTGGTTAAAGGATGTCTAATTGCATTTACGTGATGTTAACATGTTAATTGTATCAATATATGGGTCAGGTGACTCTTTTAGGGTGTAAAGGTACTCTAATATGGTGAACAGTGACTTACATGGCTGATTAGAGCCAAAATGTGGAACAAAATTAACTTGTATAAAAGTGTCATTAATAGGTGGTAAAAGGATGTGAAATTGGATGTATATGATGTTAACATGTCAAATGTTGCATATATGGTGGAAAGTGACTCTTATAGAGTGCAAGGTGACTCTAATATGGTGAGAAGTGACTAACATGGTTAATTAGAACCAAAATGTGGACCAAAATTGACTTGTATGAATATAGCACTAAGATGTGGTAAAAGGATTTCTAATTGCATGTACATGATGTTAACATGTTAACTGTACCAATATATGATGGCAAGTGACTCTTATAAGGAGCAAAGTGACTCTAATATGGTGAGAAGTCACTTACATGATTGATTAGAGCCAAAATGTGGCCCAAAAATGAATTGTAGGAAAGGGGTACCAAGAGGAGGTTAAAGGATGTCTAATTGCATTTACGTGATGTTAACATGTTAATTGTATCAATATATGGGGCAGGTGACTCTTATAGGGTGTAAAGTGACTCTAATATGGTGAGAAGTCACTTACATGATTGATTAGAGCCAAAATGTGGCCCAAAATTGACTTGTAGGAAACGGGTACCAAGAGGTGGTTAAAGGATGTCTAATTGCATTTACGTGATGTTAACATGTTAATTGTTTCAATTTATGGGGCAGGTGACTCTTATAGGTGTAAAGGTACTCTAATATGGGTACCAAAAGGTGGTAAAAGGATGTCAAATTGGATGTATATGATGTTAACATGTCAATTGTTGCATATATGGTGGAAAGTGACTCTTATAGGGTGCAAAGTGACTCTAATATGGTGAAGGTGACTAACATGGTTAATTAGAACCAAAATGTGGACCAAAATTGACTTGTATGAATATGGCACTAAGAGGTGGTAAAAGGATTTCTAATTGCATGTACATGATGTTAACATGTTCATTGTACCAATATATGATGGCAAGTGACTCTTATAAGGTGAAAAGTGACTCTAATATGGTGAGAAGTCACTTACATGATTGATTAGAGCCAAAATGTGGCCCAAAATTGACTTGTAGGAAAGGGGTACCAAGAGGTGGTTAAAGGATGTCTAATTGCATTTACGTGATTTTAACATGTTAATTGTATCAATATATGGGGCAGGTGACTCTTATAGGGTGTAAAGGTAATCTAATATGGTGAACAGTGACTTACATGGTTGATTAGAGCCAAAATGTGGAACAAAATTAACTTGTATGAAAGTGCCATTAATAGGTGGTAAAAGGATGTCAAATTGGATGTATATGATGTTAACATGTCAATTGTTGCATATATGGTGGAAAGTGACTCTTATAGGGTGCAAAGTGACTCTAATATGGTGAGAAGTGACTAACATGGTTAATTAGACCCAAAATGTGGACCAAAATTGACTTGTATGGATATGGCACTAGAGGTGGTAAAAGGATTTCTAATTGCATGTACATGATGTTAACATGTTAATCGTACCAATATATGATGGCAAGTGACTCTTATAAGGTGCAAAGTGACTCTAATATGGTGAGAAGTCACTTACATGATTGATTAGAGCCAAAATGTGGCCCAAAATTGACTTGTAGGAAACGGGTACCAAGAGGTAGTTAAAGGATGTCTAATTGCATTTACGTATTGTTAACATGTTAATTGTATCAATATATGGGGCTGGTGACTCTTATAGGGTGTAAAGGTACTCTAATATAGGTACCAAGAGGTGGTAAAAGGATGTCAAATTGGATGTATATGATGTTAACATGTCAATTGTTGCATATATGGTGGAAAGTGACTCTTATAGGGTGCAAAGTGACTCTAATATGGTGAGAAGTGACTAACATGGTTAATTAGAACCAAAATGTGGACCAAAATTGACTTGTATGAATATGGCACTAAGAGGTGGTAAAAAGATTTCTAATTGCATGTACATGATGTTAACATGTTAATTATACCAATATATGATGGCAAGTGACTCTTATAAGGTGCAAAGTGACTCCAATATGGTGAGAAGTCACTTACATGATTGATTAGAGCCAAAATGTGCCCAAAATTGACTTGTAGGAAACGGGTACCAAGAGGTGGTTAAAGGATGTCTAATTGCATTTATGTGATGTTAACATGTTAATTGTATCAATATATGGGGCAGGTGACTCTTATAGGGTGTAAAGGTACTCTAATATGGTGAACAGTGACTTACATATGGTTGATTAGAGCCAAAATGTGGAACAAAATTAACTTGTATGAAAGTGCCATTAATAGGTGGTAAAAGGATGTCAAATTGGATGTATATGATGTTAACATGTCAATTGTTGCATATATGGTAGAAAGTGACTCTTATAGGGGGCAAAGTGACTCTAATATGGTGAGAAGTGACTAACATGGTTAATTAGAACAAAAATGTGGACCAAAATTGACTTGTATCAATATAGCACTAAGAGGTGGTAAAATGATTTCTAATTGCATGTACATCACTTACATGATTGATTAGAGCCAAAATGTGGCCCAAAATTGACTTGTAGGAAACGGGTACCAAGAGGTGGTTAAAGGATGTCTAATTGCATTTACGTGATGTTAACATGTTAATTGTATCAATATATGGGGCAGGTGACTCTTATAGGGTAGTCACTTTCCACCATATATGCAACAATTGACATGTTAACATCATATAGATCCAATTTGACATCCTTTTACCACCTATTAATGCCACTTTCATACAAGTTTATTTTGTTCCACATTTTGGCTCTAATCAACCATGTAAGTCACTGTTCACCATATTAGAGTACCTTTACTCCCTATAAGAGTCACTTGCCCCATATATTGATACAATTACATATTTACATCACGTGAATGCAATTAGACGTCCTTTAAACACCTCTTGGTACCCCTTTCCTACAAGTCAATTTTGGGCCACATTTTGGCTCTAATCAATCATGTAAGTGACTTCACACCATATTAGAGTCATTTTGCACCTTATAAGAGTCACTTGCCATCATATATTGGTACAATTAACATGTTAACATCATGTACATGCAATTAGAAATCCTTTTACCACCTCTTAGTGCCATATTCATACAAGTCAATTTTGGTCCACATTTTGGTTCTAATTAACCATGTTAGTCACTTCTCACCATATTAGAGTTAATTTGTACCCTATAAGAGTCACTTGCCACCATATATGCAACAATTGACATGTTAACATCATATACATCCAATTTGACATCCTTTTACCACCTATTAATGCCACTTTCATACAAGTTAATTTTGTTCCACATTTTGGCTCTAATCAACCATGTAAGTCACTGTTCACCATATTAGAGTCACTTTACACCCTATAAGAGTCACTTGCCCCATATATTGATACAATTAACATATTAACATCATGTACATGCAATTAGAAATCCTTTTACCACCTCTTAGTGCCATATTCATACAAGTCAATTTTGGTCCACATTTTGGTTCCAATTAACCATGTTAGTCACTTTTCACCATATTATAGTCACTTCGCACCCTATAAGAGTTACTTGCCACCAAATATTTATATAATTAACATGTTAACATCATGTACATGCAATTAGACATTCTTTAACCACCTCTTGCTACCCCTTTCGTACAAGTCAATTTTGGGCCACATTTTGGCTCTAATCAATTATTTAAGTGACTTCTCACCATATTAGAGTCACTTTGCACCTTATAAGAGTCACTTGCCACCATATATTGGTACAATTAACATGTTAACATCATGTACATGCAATTAGAAATCCTTTTACCACCTCTTAGTGCCATATTCATACAAGTCAATTTTGGTCCACATTTTGGTTCTAATTAACCATGTTAGTCACTTCTCACCATATTAGAGTCACTTTCCACCATATTGCAACAATCCTTTTACCACCTATTAATGCCACTTTCATATAAGTTAATTTTGTTCCACATTTTGGCTCTAATCAACCATGTAAGTCACCGTTCACCATATTAGAGTACCTTTACACCCTATAAGAGTCACTTGCCCCATATATTGAAACAATTAACATGTTAACATCACGTAAATGCAATTAGACATCCTTTAACCACCTCTTGATACCCCTTTCCTACAAGTCAATTTTGGGCCACATTTTGGCTCTAATCAATCATGTAAGTGACTTCTCACCATATTAGAGTCACTTTGCACCTTATAAGAGTCACTTGCCACCATATATTGGTACAATTAACATGTTGACATCATGTATATGCAATTAGAAATCATTTTACCACCTCTTAGTGCCATATTCATACAAGTCTATTTTGGTCCACATTTTGGTTCTAATTAACCATGTTAGTCACTTTTCACCGTATTATAGTCACTTTGCACACTATAAGAGTTACTTGCAACCAAATATTTATATAATTAACATGTTAACATCATGTACATGCAATTAGACATTCTTTAACCACCTCTTGGTACCCCTTTCGTACAAGTCAATTTTGGGCCACATTTTGGCTCTAATCAATTATGTAAGTGACTTCTCACCATATTAGAGTCACTTTGTACCTTATAAGAGTCACTTGCCACCATATATTGATACAATTAACATGTTAACATCATGTACATGTAATTAGAAATCCTTTTACCACCTCTTAGTGCCATATTCATACAAGTCAATTTTGGTCCACATTTTGGTTCTAATTAACCATGTTAGTCACTTCTCACCATATTAGAGTCACTTTGCACCCTATAAAAGTCACTTTCCACCATATATGCAACAATTGACATGTTAACATCATATACATCCAATTAGACATCCTTTTACCACCTATTAATGCCACTTTCATACAAGTTAATTTTGTTCCACATTTTGGCTCTAATCAACCATGTAAGTCACTGTTCACCATATTAGAGTACCTTTACACCCTATATGAGTCACTTTCCCCATATATTGATACAATTAACATGTTAACATCACGTAAATGCAATTAGACATCCTTTAACCACCTCTGGCTACCCCTTTCCTACAAGTCAATTTTGGGCCACATTTTGGCTCTAATCTATCATGTAAGTGACTTCTCACCATATTAGAGTCACTTTGCACCTTATAAGAGTCACTTGCCGTCATATATTGGTACAATTAACAGGTTAACATCATGTATATGCAATTAGAAATCATTTTACCACCTCTTAGTGCCATATTCATAAAAGTCAATTTTGGTCCACATTTTGGTTCTAATTAACCATGTTAGTCACTTCTCACCATATTAGAGTCACTTTGCACCCTATAAGAGTCACTTTCCACCATATATGCAACAATTGACATGTTAACATCATATACATCCAATTTGACATCCTTTTACCACCTATTAATGCCACTTTCGTACAAGTTAATTTTGTTCCACATTTTGGCTCTAATCAACCATGTAAGTCACTGTTCACCATATTAGAGTACCTTTACACCCTATAGGAGTCACTTGCCCCATATATTGATACAATTAACATATTAACATCACGTAAATGCAATTAGACATCCTTTAAACACCTCTTGGTACCCCTTTCCTACAAGTCAATTTTGGGCCACATTTTGGCTCTAATCAATCATGTAAGTGACTTCTCACCATATTAGAGTCACTTTGCACCTTATAAGAGTCACTTGCCATCATATATTGGTACACTTAACATGTTAACATCATGTACATGCAATTAGAAATCCTTTTACCACCTCTTAGTGCCATATTCATACAAGTTAATTTTGGTCCACATTTTGGTTCTAATTAAACATGTTAGTCACTTCTCACCATATTAGAGTTACTTTGCACCCTATAAGAGTCACTTGCCACCATATATGCAACAATTGACATGTTAACATCATATACATCCAATTTGACATCCTTTTACCACCTATTAATGCCACTTTCATACAAGTTAATTTTGTTCCGCATTTTGGCTCTAATCAACCATGTAAGTCACTATTTACCATATTAGAGTACCTTTACACCCGATAAGAGTCACTTGCCCCATATATTGATACAATTAACATATTAACATCATGTACATGCAATTAGAAATCCTTTTACCACCTCTTAGTCCCATATTCATACAAGTCAATTTTGGTCCACATTTTGGTTCTAATTAACCATGTTAGTCACTTCTCACAATATTAGAGTCACTTTGCACCCTATAAGAGTCACTTTCCACCATATATGCAACAATTGACATGTTAACATCATATACATCCAATTTGACATCCTTTCACCACCTATTAATGCCACTTTCATGCAAGTTAATTTTGTTCCACATTTTGGCTCTAATCAACCATGTAAGTCACTGTTCACCATATTAGAGTACCTTTACACCCTATAAGAGTCACTTGCCCCATATATTGATACAATTAACATATTAACATCACGTAAATGCAATTAGACATCCTTGAACCACCTCTTGGTACCCCTTTCCTACAAGTCAATTTTGGGTCACATTTTGGCTCTAATCAATCATGTAAGTGACTTCTCACCATATTAGAGTCACTTTGCACCTTATAAGAGTCACTTGCCATCATATATTGGTACAATTAACATGTTAACATCATGTACATGCAATTAGAAATCCTTTTACCACCTCTTAGTGCCATATTTATACAAGTCAATTTTGGTCCTCATTTTGGTTCTAATTAACCATGTTAGTCACTTCTCACCATATTAGAGTCACTTTGCACCCTATAAGAGTCACTTTCCACCAAATATTTATATAATTAACATGTTAACATCATGTACATGCAAGTAGACATTCTTTAACCACCTCTTGGTACCCCTTTCGTACAAGTCAATTTTGGGCCACATTTTGGCTCTAATCAATTATGTAAGTGACTTCTCACCATATTAGAGTCACTTTGCACATTATAAAAGTCACTTGCCACCATATATTGGTACAATTAACATGTTAAAATCATGTACATGCAATTAGAAATCCTTTTACCACCTCTTAGTGCCATATTCATACAAGTCAATTTTGGTCCACATTTTGGTTCTAATTAACCATGTTAGTCACTTTTCACCATATTATAGTCACTTTGCACCCTATAAGAGTTACTTGCCACCAAATATTTATATAATAAAATGTTAACATCATGTACATGCAATTAGACATTCTTTAACCACCTCTTGGTACCCCTTTCGTACAAGTCAATTTTGGGCCACATTTTGGCTCTAATCAATTATGTAAGTGACTTCTCACCATATTAGAGTCACTTTGCACCTTATAAGAGTCACTTGACACCATATATTGGTACAATTAACATGTTAACATCATGTACATGCAATTAGAAATCCTTTTACCACCTCTTAGTGCCATATTCATACAAGTCAATTTTGGTCCATATTTTGGTTCTAATTAACCATGTTAATCACTTCTCACCATATTAGAGTCACTTTGCACCTTATAAGAGTCACTTTCCACCATATATGCAACAATTGACATGTTAACATCATATACATCCAATTTGACATCTTTTTACCACCTATTAATGCCACTTTCATACAAGTTAATTTTGTTCCACATTTTGGCTCTAATCAACCATGTAAGTCACCGTTCACCATATTAGAGTACCTTTACACCCTATAAGAGTCACTTGCCCCATATATTGATACAATTAACATGGTAACATCACGTAAATGCAATTAGACATCCTTTAACCACCTCTTGATACCCCTTTCCTACAAGTCAATTTTGGGCCACATTTTGGCTCTAATCAATCATGTAAGTGACTTCTCACCATATTAGAGTCACTTTGCACCTTATAAGAGTCACTTGCCATCATATATTGGTACAATTAACATGTTGACATCATGTACATGCAATTAGAAATCTTTTTACCACCTCTTAGTGCCATATTCATACAATTCAATTTTGGTCCACATTTTGGTTCTAATTAACCATGTTAGTCACTTTTCACCGTATTATAGTCACTTTGCACCCTATAAGAGTTACTTGCCACCAAATATTTATATAATTAACATGTTAACATCATGTACATGCAATTAGACATTCTTTAACCACCTCTTGGTACCCCTTTCGTACAAGTCAATTTTGGGCCACATTTTGGCTCTAATCAATTATGTAAGTGACTTCTCACCATATTAGAGTCACTTTGTACCTTATAAGAGTCACTTGCCACCATATATTGGTACAATTAACATGTTAACATCATGTACATGTAATTAGAAATCCTTTTACCACCTCTTAGTGCCATATTCATACAAGTCAATTTTGGTCCACATTTTGGTTCTAATTAACCATGTTAGTCACTTGTCACCATATTAGAGTCACTTTGCACCCTATAAGAGTCACTTTCCACCAAATATTATATAATTAAAATGTTAACATCATGTACATGCAATTAGACATTCTTTAACCACCTCTTGGTACCCCTTTCGTACAAGTCAATTTTGGGCCACATTTTGGCTCTAATCAATTATGTAAGTGACTTCTCACCATATTAGAGTCACTTTGCACATTATAAGAGTCACTTGCCACAATATATTGGTACAATTAACATGTTAACATCATGTACATGCAATTAGAAATCCTTTTACCACCTCTTAGTGCCATATTCATACAAGTCAATTTTGGTCCACATTTTGGTTCTAATTAACCATGTTAGTCACTTTTCACCATATTATAGTCACTTTGCACCCTATAAGAGTTACTTGCCACCAAATATTTATATAATTAACATGTTAACATCATGTACATGCAATTAGACATTCTTTAACCACCTCTTGGTACCCCTTTCGTACAAGTCAATTTTGGGCCACATTTTGGCTCTAATCAATTATGTAAGTGACTTCTCACCATATTAGAGTCACTTTGCATCTTATAAGAGTCACTTGACACCATATATTGGTACAATTAACATGTTAACATCATGTACATGCAATTAGAAATCCTTTTACCACCTCTTAGTGCCATATTCATACAAGTCAATTTTGGGCCACATTTTGGTTCTAATTAACCATGTTAGTCACTTCTCACCATATTAGAGTCACTTTGCACCCTATAAGAGTCACTTTCCACCATATATGCAACAATTGACATGTTAACATCATATACATCCAATTTGACATCCTTTTACCACCTATTAATGCCACTTTCGTACAAGTTAATTTTGTTCCACATTTTGGCTCTAATCAACCATGTAAGTCACTGTTCACCATATTAGAGTACCTTTACACCCTATAGGAGTCACTTGCCCCATATATTGATACAATTAACATATTAACATCACGTAAATGCAATTAGACATCCTTTAAACACCTCTTGGTACCCCTTTCCTACAAGTCAATTTTGGGCCACATTTTGGCTCTAATCAATCATGTAAGTGACTTCTCACCATATTAGAGTCACTTTGCACCTTATAAGAGTCACTTGCCATCATATATTGGTACACTTAACATGTTAACATCATGTACATGCAATTAGAAATCCTTTTACCACCTCTTAGTGCCATATTCATACAAGTTAATTTTGGTCCACATTTTGGTTCTAATTAAACATGTTAGTCACTTCTCACCATATTAGAGTTACTTTGCACCCTATAAGAGTCACTTGCCACCATATATGCAACAATTGACATGTTAACATCATATACATCCAATTTGACATCCTTTTACCACCTATTAATGCCACTTTCATACAAGTTAATTTTGTTCCGCATTTTGGCTCTAATCAACCATGTAAGTCACTATTTACCATATTAGAGTACCTTTACACCCGATAAGAGTCACTTGCCCCATATATTGATACAATTAACATATTAACATCATGTACATGCAATTAGAAATCCTTTTACCACCTCTTAGTCCCATATTCATACAAGTCAATTTTGGTCCACATTTTGGTTCTAATTAACCATGTTAGTCACTTCTCACAATATTAGAGTCACTTTGCACCCTATAAGAGTCACTTTCCACCATATATGCAACAATTGACATGTTAACATCATATACATCCAATTTGACATCCTTTCACCACCTATTAATGCCACTTTCATGCAAGTTAATTTTGTTCCACATTTTGGCTCTAATCAACCATGTAAGTCACTGTTCACCATATTAGAGTACCTTTACACCCTATAAGAGTCACTTGCCCCATATATTGATACAATTAACATATTAACATCACGTAAATGCAATTAGACATCCTTGAACCACCTCTTGGTACCCCTTTCCTACAAGTCAATTTTGGGTCACATTTTGGCTCTAATCAATCATGTAAGTGACTTCTCACCATATTAGAGTCACTTTGCACCTTATAAGAGTCACTTGCCATCATATATTGGTACAATTAACATGTTAACATCATGTACATGCAATTAGAAATCCTTTTACCACCTCTTAGTGCCATATTTATACAAGTCAATTTTGGTCCTCATTTTGGTTCTAATTAACCATGTTAGTCACTTCTCACCATATTAGAGTCACTTTGCACCCTATAAGAGTCACTTTCCACCAAATATTTATATAATTAACATGTTAACATCATGTACATGCAAGTAGACATTCTTTAACCACCTCTTGGTACCCCTTTCGTACAAGTCAATTTTGGGCCACATTTTGGCTCTAATCAATTATGTAAGTGACTTCTCACCATATTAGAGTCACTTTGCACATTATAAAAGTCACTTGCCACCATATATTGGTACAATTAACATGTTAAAATCATGTACATGCAATTAGAAATCCTTTTACCACCTCTTAGTGCCATATTCATACAAGTCAATTTTGGTCCACATTTTGGTTCTAATTAACCATGTTAGTCACTTTTCACCATATTATAGTCACTTTGCACCCTATAAGAGTTACTTGCCACCAAATATTTATATAATAAAATGTTAACATCATGTACATGCAATTAGACATTCTTTAACCACCTCTTGGTACCCCTTTCGTACAAGTCAATTTTGGGCCACATTTTGGCTCTAATCAATTATGTAAGTGACTTCTCACCATATTAGAGTCACTTTGCACCTTATAAGAGTCACTTGACACCATATATTGGTACAATTAACATGTTAACATCATGTACATGCAATTAGAAATCCTTTTACCACCTCTTAGTGCCATATTCATACAAGTCAATTTTGGTCCATATTTTGGTTCTAATTAACCATGTTAATCACTTCTCACCATATTAGAGTCACTTTGCACCTTATAAGAGTCACTTTCCACCATATATGCAACAATTGACATGTTAACATCATATACATCCAATTTGACATCTTTTTACCACCTATTAATGCCACTTTCATACAAGTTAATTTTGTTCCACATTTTGGCTCTAATCAACCATGTAAGTCACCGTTCACCATATTAGAGTACCTTTACACCCTATAAGAGTCACTTGCCCCATATATTGATACAATTAACATGGTAACATCACGTAAATGCAATTAGACATCCTTTAACCACCTCTTGATACCCCTTTCCTACAAGTCAATTTTGGGCCACATTTTGGCTCTAATCAATCATGTAAGTGACTTCTCACCATATTAGAGTCACTTTGCACCTTATAAGAGTCACTTGCCATCATATATTGGTACAATTAACATGTTGACATCATGTACATGCAATTAGAAATCTTTTTACCACCTCTTAGTGCCATATTCATACAATTCAATTTTGGTCCACATTTTGGTTCTAATTAACCATGTTAGTCACTTTTCACCGTATTATAGTCACTTTGCACCCTATAAGAGTTACTTGCCACCAAATATTTATATAATTAACATGTTAACATCATGTACATGCAATTAGACATTCTTTAACCACCTCTTGGTACCCCTTTCGTACAAGTCAATTTTGGGCCACATTTTGGCTCTAATCAATTATGTAAGTGACTTCTCACCATATTAGAGTCACTTTGTACCTTATAAGAGTCACTTGCCACCATATATTGGTACAATTAACATGTTAACATCATGTACATGTAATTAGAAATCCTTTTACCACCTCTTAGTGCCATATTCATACAAGTCAATTTTGGTCCACATTTTGGTTCTAATTAACCATGTTAGTCACTTGTCACCATATTAGAGTCACTTTGCACCCTATAAGAGTCACTTTCCACCAAATATTATATAATTAAAATGTTAACATCATGTACATGCAATTAGACATTCTTTAACCACCTCTTGGTACCCCTTTCGTACAAGTCAATTTTGGGCCACATTTTGGCTCTAATCAATTATGTAAGTGACTTCTCACCATATTAGAGTCACTTTGCACATTATAAGAGTCACTTGCCACAATATATTGGTACAATTAACATGTTAACATCATGTACATGCAATTAGAAATCCTTTTACCACCTCTTAGTGCCATATTCATACAAGTCAATTTTGGTCCACATTTTGGTTCTAATTAACCATGTTAGTCACTTTTCACCATATTATAGTCACTTTGCACCCTATAAGAGTTACTTGCCACCAAATATTTATATAATTAACATGTTAACATCATGTACATGCAATTAGACATTCTTTAACCACCTCTTGGTACCCCTTTCGTACAAGTCAATTTTGGGCCACATTTTGGCTCTAATCAATTATGTAAGTGACTTCTCACCATATTAGAGTCACTTTGCATCTTATAAGAGTCACTTGACACCATATATTGGTACAATTAACATGTTAACATCATGTACATGCAATTAGAAATCCTTTTACCACCTCTTAGTGCCATATTCATACAAGTAAATTTTGGGCCACATTTTGGTTCTAATTAACCATGTTAGTCACTTCTCACCATATTAGAGTCACTTTGCACCCTATAAGAGTCACTTTCCACCATATATGCAACAATTGACATGTTAACATCATATACATCCAATTTGACATCCTTTTACCACCTATTAATGCCACTTTCGTACAAGTTAATTTTGTTCCACATTTTGGCTCTAATCAACCATGTAAGTCACTGTTCACCATATTAGAGTACCTTTACACCCTATAGGAGTCACTTGCCCCATATATTGATACAATTAACATATTAACATCACGTAAATGCAATTAGACATCCTTTAAACACCTCTTGGTACCCCTTTCCTACAAGTCAATTTTGGGCCACATTTTGGCTCTAATCAATCATGTAAGTGACTTCTCACCATATTAGAGTCACTTTGCACCTTATAAGAGTCACTTGCCATCATATATTGGTACACTTAACATGTTAACATCATGTACATGCAATTAGAAATCCTTTTACCACCTCTTAGTGCCATATTCATACAAGTTAATTTTGGTCCACATTTTGGTTCTAATTAAACATGTTAGTCACTTCTCACCATATTAGAGTTACTTTGCACCCTATAAGAGTCACTTGCCACCATATATGCAACAATTGACATGTTAACATCATATACATCCAATTTGACATCCTTTTACCACCTATTAATGCCACTTTCATACAAGTTAATTTTGTTCCGCATTTTGGCTCTAATCAACCATGTAAGTCACTATTTACCATATTAGAGTACCTTTACACCCGATAAGAGTCACTTGCCCCATATATTGATACAATTAACATATTAACATCATGTACATGCAATTAGAAATCCTTTTACCACCTCTTAGTCCCATATTCATACAAGTCAATTTTGGTCCACATTTTGGTTCTAATTAACCATGTTAGTCACTTCTCACAATATTAGAGTCACTTTGCACCCTATAAGAGTCACTTTCCACCATATATGCAACAATTGACATGTTAACATCATATACATCCAATTTGACATCCTTTCACCACCTATTAATGCCACTTTCATGCAAGTTAATTTTGTTCCACATTTTGGCTCTAATCAACCATGTAAGTCACTGTTCACCATATTAGAGTACCTTTACACCCTATAAGAGTCACTTGCCCCATATATTGATACAATTAACATATTAACATCACGTAAATGCAATTAGACATCCTTGAACCACCTCTTGGTACCCCTTTCCTACAAGTCAATTTTGGGTCACATTTTGGCTCTAATCAATCATGTAAGTGACTTCTCACCATATTAGAGTCACTTTGCACCTTATAAGAGTCACTTGCCATCATATATTGGTACAATTAACATGTTAACATCATGTACATGCAATTAGAAATCCTTTTACCACCTCTTAGTGCCATATTTATACAAGTCAATTTTGGTCCTCATTTTGGTTCTAATTAACCATGTTAGTCACTTCTCACCATATTAGAGTCACTTTGCACCCTATAAGAGTCACTTTCCACCAAATATTTATATAATTAACATGTTAACATCATGTACATGCAAGTAGACATTCTTTAACCACCTCTTGGTACCCCTTTCGTACAAGTCAATTTTGGGCCACATTTTGGCTCTAATCAATTATGTAAGTGACTTCTCACCATATTAGAGTCACTTTGCACATTATAAAAGTCACTTGCCACCATATATTGGTACAATTAACATGTTAAAATCATGTACATGCAATTAGAAATCCTTTTACCACCTCTTAGTGCCATATTCATACAAGTCAATTTTGGTCCACATTTTGGTTCTAATTAACCATGTTAGTCACTTTTCACCATATTATAGTCACTTTGCACCCTATAAGAGTTACTTGCCACCAAATATTTATATAATAAAATGTTAACATCATGTACATGCAATTAGACATTCTTTAACCACCTCTTGGTACCCCTTTCGTACAAGTCAATTTTGGGCCACATTTTGGCTCTAATCAATTATGTAAGTGACTTCTCACCATATTAGAGTCACTTTGCACCTTATAAGAGTCACTTGACACCATATATTGGTACAATTAACATGTTAACATCATGTACATGCAATTAGAAATCCTTTTACCACCTCTTAGTGCCATATTCATACAAGTCAATTTTGGTCCATATTTTGGTTCTAATTAACCATGTTAATCACTTCTCACCATATTAGAGTCACTTTGCACCTTATAAGAGTCACTTTCCACCATATATGCAACAATTGACATGTTAACATCATATACATCCAATTTGACATCTTTTTACCACCTATTAATGCCACTTTCATACAAGTTAATTTTGTTCCACATTTTGGCTCTAATCAACCATGTAAGTCACCGTTCACCATATTAGAGTACCTTTACACCCTATAAGAGTCACTTGCCCCATATATTGATACAATTAACATGGTAACATCACGTAAATGCAATTAGACATCCTTTAACCACCTCTTGATACCCCTTTCCTACAAGTCAATTTTGGGCCACATTTTGGCTCTAATCAATCATGTAAGTGACTTCTCACCATATTAGAGTCACTTTGCACCTTATAAGAGTCACTTGCCATCATATATTGGTACAATTAACATGTTGACATCATGTACATGCAATTAGAAATCTTTTTACCACCTCTTAGTGCCATATTCATACAATTCAATTTTGGTCCACATTTTGGTTCTAATTAACCATGTTAGTCACTTTTCACCGTATTATAGTCACTTTGCACCCTATAAGAGTTACTTGCCACCAAATATTTATATAATTAACATGTTAACATCATGTACATGTAATTAGACATTCTTTAACCACCTCTTGGTACCCCTTTCGTACAAGTCAATTTTGGGCCACATTTTGGCTCTAATCAATTATGTAAGTGACTTCTCACCATATTAGAGTCACTTTGTACCTTATAAGAGTCACTTGCCACCATATATTGGTACAATTAACATGTTAACATCATGTACATGTAATTAGAAATCCTTTTACCACCTCTTAGTGCCATATTCATACAAGTCAATTTTGGTCCACATTTTGGTTCTAATTAACCATGTTAGTCACTTGTCACCATATTAGAGTCACTTTGCACCCTATAAGAGTCACTTTCCACCAAATATTATATAATTAAAATGTTAACATCATGTACATGCAATTAGACATTCTTTAACCACCTCTTGGTACCCCTTTCGTACAAGTCAATTTTGGGCCACATTTTGGCTCTAATCAATTATGTAAGTGACTTCTCACCATATTAGAGTCACTTTGCACATTATAAGAGTCACTTGCCACAATATATTGGTACAATTAACATGTTAACATCATGTACATGCAATTAGAAATCCTTTTACCACCTCTTAGTGCCATATTCATACAAGTCAATTTTGGTCCACATTTTGGTTCTAATTAACCATGTTAGTCACTTTTCACCATATTATAGTCACTTTGCACCCTATAAGAGTTACTTGCCACCAAATATTTATATAATTAACATGTTAACATCATGTACATGCAATTAGACATTCTTTAACCACCTCTTGGTACCCCTTTCGTACAAGTCAATTTTGGGCCACATTTTGGCTCTAATCAATTATGTAAGTGACTTCTCACCATATTAGAGTCACTTTGCATCTTATAAGAGTCACTTGACACCATATATTGGTACAATTAACATGTTAACATCATGTACATGCAATTAGAAATCCTTTTACCACCTCTTAGTGCCATATTCATACAAGTCAATTTTGGTCCATATTTTGGTTCTAATTAACCATGTTAATCACTTCTCACCATATTAGAGTCACTTTGCACCTTATAAGAGTCACTTTCCACCATATATGCAACAATTGACATAACATCATATACATCCAATTTGACATCCTTTTACCACCTATTAATGCCACTTTCATACAAGTTAATTTTGTTCCACATTTTGGCTCTAATCAACCATGTAAGTCACCGTTCACCATATTAGAGTACCTTTACACCCTATAAGAGTCACTTGCCCCATATATTGATAAAATTAACATGTTAACATCACATAAATGCAATTAGACATCCTTTAACCACTTCTTGATACCCCTTTCCTACAAGTCAATTTTGGGCCACATTTTGGCTCTAATCAATCATGTAATTGACTTCTCACCATATTAGAGTCACTTTGCACCTTATAAGAGTCACTTGCCATCATGTATTGGTACAATTAACATGTTGACATCATGTACATGCAATTAGAAATCCTTTTACCACCTTTTAGTGCCATATTCATACAAGTCAATTTTGGTCCACATTTTGGTTCTAATTAACCATGTTAGTCACTTTTCATCGTATTATAGTCACTTTGCACCCTATAAGAGTTACTTGCCACCAAATATTTATATAATTAACATGTTAACATCATGTACATACAATTAGACAGACTTTAACCACTTCTTGGTACCCCTTTCGTACAAGTCAATTTTGTGCCACATTTTGGCTCTAATCAATTATGTAAGTGACTTCTCACCATATTACAGTCACTTTGCACCTTATAAGAGTCACTTGCCACCATATATTGGTACATTTAACATGTTAACATCATGAACATGCAATTAGAAATCCTTTTACCACCTCTTAGTGGCATATTCATAGAAGTCAATTTTGGTCCACATTTTGGTTCTAATTAACCATGTTAGTCACTTCTCACCATATTAGAGTCACTTTGCACCCTATAAGAGTCACTTTCCACCATATATGCAACAATTGACATGTTAACATCATATACATCCAATTTGACATCCTTTTACCACCTATTAATGCCACTTTCATACAAGTTAATTTTGTTCCACATTTTAGCTCTAATCAACCATGTAAGTCACCGTTCACCATATTAGAGTACCTTTACACCCTATAAGAGTCACTTGCCCCATATATTGATACAATTAACATGTTAACATCACATAAATGCAATTAGACATCCTTTAACCACCTCTTGATACCCCTTTCCTACAAGTCAATTTTGGGCCACATTTTGGCTCTAATCAATCATGTAAGTGACTTCTCACCATATTAGAGTCACTTTGCACCTTATAAGAGTCACTTGCCATCATATATTGGTACAATTAACATGTTGACATCATGTACATACAATTAGAAATCCTTTTACCACCTCTTAGTGCCATATTCATACAAGTCAATTTTGGTCCACATTTTGGTTCTAATTAACCATGTTAGTCACTTTTCACCATATTATAGTCACTTTGCACCCTATAAGAGTTACTTGCCACCAAATATTTATATAATTAACATGTTAACATCATGTACATGCAATTAGACAATCTTTAACCACCTCTTGGTACCCCTTTCGTACAAGTCAATTTTGGGCCACATTTTGGCTCTAATCAATTATGTAAGTGACTTCTCACCATATTAGAGTCACTTTGCACATTATAAGAGTCACTTGCCACCATATATTGGTACAATTAACATGTTAACATCATGTACATGCAATTAGAAATCCTTTTACCACCTCTTAGTGCAATATTCATACAAGTCAATTTTGGTCCACATTTTGGTTCTAATTAACCATGTTAGTCACTTTTCATCGTATTATAGTCACTTTGCACCCTATAAGAGTTACTTGCCACCAAATATTTATATAATTAACATGTTAACATCATGTACATACAATTAGACATACTTTAACCACTTCTTGGTACCCCTTTCGTACAAGTCAATTTTGTGCCACATTTTGGCTCTAATCAATTATGTAAGTGACTTCTCACCATATTACAGTCACTTTGCACCTTATAAGAGTCACTTGCCACCATATATTGGTACATTTAACATGTTAACATCATGTACATGCAATTAGAAATCCTTTTACCACCTCTTAGTGGCATATTCATAGAAGTCAATTTTGGTCCATATTTTGGTTCTAATTAACCATGTTAGTCACTTCTCACCATATTAGAGTCACTTTGCACCCTATAAGAGTCACTTTCCACCATATATTCAACAATTGACATGTTAACATCATATACATCCAATTTGACATCCTTTTACCACCTATTAATGCCACTTTCATACAAGTTAATTTTGTTCCACATTTTAGCTCTAATCAACCATGTAAGTCACCGTTCACCATATTAGAGTACCTTTACACCCTATAAGAGTCACTTGCCCCATATATTGATACAATTAACATGTTAACATCACATAAATGCAATTAGACATCCTTTAACCACCTCTTGATACCCCTTTCTTACAAGTCAATTTTGGGCCACATTTTGGCTCTAATCAATCATGTCATGTTAACATCATATACATCCAATTTCACATCCTTTTACCACCTATTAATGGCACTTTCATACAAGTTAATTTTGTTCCACATTTTGGCTCTAATCAACCATGTAAGTCACTGTTCACCATATCAGAGTACCTTTACACCCTAGGGTGCAAAGTGACTCTAATATGGTAAGAAGTGACTAACATGGTTAATTAGAACCAAAATGTGGACCAAAATTGACTTGTATGAATATGGCACTAAGAGTTGGTAAAAGGATTTCTAATTGCATGTACATGATGTTAACATGTTAATTGTACCAATATATGATGTCAAGTGACTCTTATAAGGTGCAAAGTGACTCTAATATGGTGAGAAGTCACTTACATGATAGATTAGAGCCAAAATGTGGCCCAAAATTGATTTGTAGGAAAGGGGTACCAAGAGGTGGTTAAAGGATGTCTAATTGCATTTACGTGATGTTAACATGTTAATTGTATCAATATATGGGGCAAGTGACTCATATAGGGTGTAAAGGTACTCTAATATGGTGAACAGTGACTTACATGGTTGATTAGAGCCAAAAGGTGAAACAAAATTAACTTGTATGAAAGTGGCAATAATAGGTGGTAAAAGGATGTCTAATTGAATGTATATGATGTTAACATGTCAATTGTTGCATATATGGTGGAAAGTGACTCTTATAAGGTGCAAAGTGACTCTAATATGGTGAGTAGTGACTAACATGGTTAATTAGAACCCAAATATGGACCAAAATTGACTTGTATGAATATGGCACTAAGAGGTGGTAAAGGATTTCTAATTGCATGTACATGATGTTAACATGTTAATTGTACCAATATATGATGGCAAATGACTCTTATAAGGTGCAAAGTGACTCTAATATGGTGAGAAGTCACTTACATGATAGATTAGAGCCAAAATGTGGCCCAAAATTGACTTGTAGGAAAGGGGTACCAAGAGGTGGTTAAAGGATGTCTAATTGCATTTACGTGATGTTAACATGTTAATTGTATCAATATATGGGGCAAGTGACTCATATAGGGTGTAAAGGTACTCTAATATGGTGAACAGTGACTTACATGGTAGATTAGAGCCAAAATGTGGAACAAAATTAACTTGCATGAAAGTGGCATTAATAGGTGGTGAAAGGATGTCAAATTGGATGTATATGATGTTAACATGTCAATTGTTGCATATATGGTGGAAAGTGACTATTATAGGGTGCAAAGTGACTCTAATATTGTGAGAAGTGACTAACATGGTTAATTAGAACCAAAATGTGGACAAAAATTGACTTGTATGAATATGGGACTAAGAGGTGGTAAAAGGATTTCTAATAGCATGTACATGATGTTAATATGTTAATTGTATCAATATATGGGGCAAGTGACTCTTATAGGGTGTAAAGGTACTCTAATATGGTGAACAGTGACTTACATGGTTGATTAGAGCCAAAATGTGGAACAAAATTAACTTGTATGAAAGTGACATTAATAGGTGGTAAAAGGATGTCAAATTGGATGTATATGATGTTAACATGTCAATTGTTGCATATATGGTGGCAAGTGACTCTTATAGGGTGCAAATTAACTCTAATATGGTGAGAAGTGACTAACATGGTTAATTAGAACCAAAATATGGACCAAAATTGACTTGTATGAATATGGCACTAAGAGGTGGTAAAAGGATTTCTAATTGCATGTACATAACATGTTAATTGTACCAATATATGATGGCAAGTGACTCTTATAAGGTGCAAAATGACTCTAATATGGTGTGAAGTCACTTACATGATTGATTAGAGCCAAAATGTGGCCCAAAATTGACTTGTAGGAAAGGGGTACCAAGATGTGTTTAAAGGACGTCTAATTGCATTTACGTGATGTAAATATGTTAATTGTATCAATATATGGGGCAAGTGACTCTTATAGGGTGTAAAGGTACTCTAATATGGTGAACAGTGACTTACATGGTTGATTAGAGCCAAAATGTGGAACAAAATTAACTTGTATGAAAGTGGCATTAATAGGTGGTAAAAGGATGTCAAATTGGATGTATATGATGTTAACATGTCAATTGTTGCATATATGGTGCAAAGTGACTCTTATAGGGTGCAAAGTGACTCTAATATGGTAAGAAGTGACTAACATGGTTAATTAGAACCAAAATGTGGACCAAAATTGACTTGTATGAATATGGCACTAAGAGGTGGTAAAAGGATTTCTAATTGCATGTACATGATGTTAACATGTTAATTGTACCAATATATGATGTCAAGTGACTCTTATAAGGTGCAAAGTGACTCTAATATGGTGAGAAGTCACTTACATGATAGATTAGAGCCAAAATGTGGCCCAAAATTGACTTGTAGGAAAGGGGTACCAAGAGGTGGTTAAAGGATGTCTAATTGCATTTACGTGATGTTAACATGTTAATTGTATCAATATATGGGGCAAGTGACTCATATAGGGTGTAAAGGTACTCTAATATGGTGAACAGTGACTTACATGGTTGATTAGAGCCAAAAGGTGAAACAAAATTAACTTGTATGAAAGTGGCAATAATAGGTGGTAAAAGGATGTCTAATTGAATGTATATGATGTTAACATGTCAATTGTTGCATATATGGTGGAAAGTGACTCTTATAAGGTGCAAAGTGACTCTAATATGGTGAGTAGTGACTAACATGGTTAATTAGAACCCAAATATGGACCAAAATTGACTTGTATGAATATGGCACTAAGAGGTGGTAAAGGATTTCTAATTGCATGTACATGATGTTAACATGTTAATTGTACCAATATATGATGGCAAATGACTCTTATAAGGTGCAAAGTGACTCTAATATGGTGAGAAGTCACTTACATGATAGATTAGAGCCAAAATGTGGCCCAAAATTGACTTGTAGGAAAGGTGTACCAAGAGGTGGTTAAAGGATGTCTAATTGCATTTACGTGATGTTAACATGTTAATTGTATCAATATATGGGGCAAGTGACTCATATAGGGTGTAAAGGTACTGTAATATGGTGAACAGTGACTTACATGGTAGATTAGAGCCAAAATGTGGAACAAAATTAACTTGCATGAAAGTGACTCTAATATGTCAAATTGGATGTATATGATGTTAACATGTCAATTGTTGCATATATGGTGGAAAGTGACTATTATAGGGTGCAAAGTGACTCTTATATTGTGAGAAGTGACTAACATGGTTAATTAGAACCAAAATGTGGACCAAAATTGACTTGTATGAATATGGGACTAAGAGGTGGTAAAAGGATTTCTAATAGCATGTACATGATGTTAATATGTTAATTGTATCAATATATGGGGCAAGTGACTCTTATAGGGTGTAAAGGTACTCTAATATGGTGAACAGTGACTTACATGGTTGATTAGAGCCAAAATGTGGAACAAAATTAACTTGTATGAAAGTGACATTAATAGGTGGTAAAAGGATGTCAAATTGGATGTATATGATGTTAACATGTCAATTGTTGCATATATGGTGGCAAGTGACTCTTATAGGGTGCAAATTAACTCTAATATGGTGAGAAGTGACTAACATGGTTAATTAGAACCAAAATATGGACCAAAATTGACTTGTATGAATATGGCACTAAGAGGTGGTAAAAGGATTTCTAATTGCATGTACATAACATGTTAATTGTACCAATATATGATGGCAAATGACTCTTATAAGGTGCAAAATGACTCTAATATGGTGTGAAGTCACTTACATGATTGATTAGAGCCAAAATGTGGCCCAAAATTGACTTGTAGGAAAGGGGTACCAAGATGTGTTTAAAGGACGTCTAATTGCATTTACGTGATGTAAATATGTTAATTGTATCAATATATGGGGCAAGTGACTCTTATAGGGTGTAAAGGTACTCTAATATGGTGAACAGTGACTTACATGGTTGATTAGAGCCAAAATGTGGAACAAAATTAACTTGTATGAAAGTGGCATTAATAGGTGGTAAAAGGATGTCAAATTGGATGTATATGATGTTAACATGTCAATTGTTGCATATATGGTGGAAAGTGACTCTTATAGGGTGCAAAGTGACTCTAATATGGTAAGAAGTGACTAACATGGTTAATTAGAACCAAAATGTGGACCAAAATTGACTTGTATGAATATGGCACTAAGAGGTGGTAAAAGGATTTCTAATTGCATGTACATGATGTTAACATGTTAATTGTACCAATATATGATGTCAAGTGACTCTTATAAGGTGCAAAGTGACTCTAATATGGTGAGAAGTCACTTAAATGATAGATTAGAGCCAAAATGTGGCCCAAAATTGACTTGTAGGAAAGGGGTACCAAGAGGTGGTTAAAGGATGTCTAATTGCATTTACGTGATGTTAACATGTTAATTGTATCAATATATGGGGCAAGTGACTCATATAGGGTGTAAAGGTACTCTAATATGGTGAACAGTGACTTACATGGTTGATTAGAGCCAAAATGTGAAACAAACTTAACTTGTATGAAAGTGGCATTAATAGGTGGTAAAAGGATGTCTAATTGGATGTATATGATGTTAACATGTCAATTGTTGCATATATGGTGGAAAGTGACTCTTATAAGGTGCAAAGTGACTCTAATATGGTGAGTAGTGACTAACATGGTTAATTAGAACCAAAATGTGGACCAAAATTGACTTGTATGAATATGGCACTAAGAGGTGGTATAAGGATTTCTAATTGCATGTACATGATGTTAACATGTTAATTGTACCAATATATGGTGGCAAGTGACTCTTATAAGGTGCAAAGTGACTCTAATATGGTGAGAAGTCACTTACATAATTGATTAGAGCCAAAATGTGGCCCAAAATTGACTTGTACGAAAGGGGTACCAAGAGGTGGTTAAAGAATGTCTAATTGCATGTACATGATGTTAACATGTTAATTATATAAATATTTGGTGGCAAGTAACTCTTATAGGGTGCAAAGTGACTATAATATGGTGAAAAGTGACTAACATGGTTAATTAGAACCAAAATGTGGACCAAAATTGACTTGTATGAATATGGCACTAAGAGGTGGTAAAAGGATTTCTAATTGCATGTACATGATGTCAACATGTTAATTGTACCAATATATGATGGAAAGTGACTCTTATAAGGTGCAAAGTGACTCTAATATGGTGAGAAGTCACTTACATGATTGATTAGAGCCAAAATGTGGCCCAAAATTGACTTGTAGGAAAGGGGTACCAAGAGGTGGTTAAAGGATGTCTAATTGCATTTACGTGATGTTAACATGTTAATTGTATCAATATATGGGGCAAGTGACTCATATAGGGTGTAAAGGTACTCTAATATGGTGAACCGTGACTTACATGGTTGATTAGAGCCAAAATGTGGAACAAAATTAACTTGTATGAAAGTGGCATTAATATGTGGTAAAAGGATGTCTAATTGGATGTATATGATGTTAACATGTCAATTGTTGCATATATGGTGGAAAGTGACTCTTATAAGGTCCAAACTGACTCTAATATGGTGAGAAGTGACTAACATGGTTAATTAGAACCAAAATGTGGACCAAAATTGACTTGTATGAATATGGCACTAAGAGGTGGTAAAAGGATTTCTAATTGCATGTACATGATGTTAACATGTTAATTGTACCAATATATGGTGGCAAGTGACTCTTATAAGGTGCAAAGTGACTCTAATATGGTGAGAAGTCACTTACATAATTGATTAGAGCCAAAATGTGGCCCAAAATTGACTTGTACGAAAGGGGTATCAAGAGGTGGTTAAAGAATGTCTAATTGCATCTACATGATGTTAACATGTTAATTATATAAATATTTGGTGGCAAGTAACTCTTATAGGGTGCAAAGTGACTGTAATATGGTGAGAAGTGACTAACATGGTTAATTGGAACCAAAATGTGGATCAAAATTGACTTGTATGAATATGGCACTAAGAGGTGGTAAAAGGATTTCTAATTGCATGTACATGATATTAACATGTTAATTGTACCAATATATGATGGCAAGTGACTCTTATAAGGGGCAAAGTGACTCTAATATGGTGAGAAGTCATTTACATGATTGATTAGAGCCAAAATGTGACCCAAAATTGACTTGTAAGAAAGGGGTACCAAGAGGTGGTTAAAAGATGTCTAATTGCATTTACGTGATGTTAATATGTTAATTGTATCAATATATGGGGCAAGTGACTCTTATAGGGTGTAAATGTACTCTAATATGGTGAACAGTGTCTTACATGGTTGATTAGAGCCAAAATGTGGAACAAAATTAACTTGCATGAAAGTGGCATTAATAGGTGGTGAAAGGATGTCAAATTGGATGTATATGATGTTAACTTGTTAATTGTTGCATATATGGTGGAAAGTGACTCTTATAGGGTGCAAAGTGACTCTAATATTGTGAGAAGTGACTAACATGGTTAATTAGAACCAAAATGTGGACCAAAATTGACTTGTAAGAATATGGGACTAAGAGGTGGTAAAAGGATTTCTAATTGCATGTACATGATGTTAATATGTTAATTGTATCAATATATGGGGCAAGTGACTCTTATAGGGTGTAAAGGTACTCTAATATGGTGAACAGTGACTTACATGATTGATTAGAGCCAAAATGTGGAATAAAATTAACTTGTATGAAAGTGGCATTAATAGGTGGTAAAAGGATGTCAAATTGGATGTATATGATGTTAACATGTCAATTGTTGCATATATCGTGGCAAGTGACTCTTATAAGGTGCAAATTAACTCTAATATGGTGAGAAGTGACTAACATGGTTAATTAGAACCAAAATATGGACCAAAATTGACTTGTATGAATATGGCACTAAGAGGTGGTAAAAGGATTTCTAATTGCATGTACATGATGTTAACATGTTAATTGTACCAATATATGATGGCAAGTGACTCTTATAAGGTGCAAAATGACTCTAATATGGTGTGAAGTCACTTACATGATTGATTAGAGCCAAAATGTGGCCCAAAATTGACTTGTAGGAAAGGGGTACCAAGAGGTGTTTAAAGGACGTCTAATTGCATTTACATGATGTAAATATGTTAATTGTATCAATATATGGGGCAAGTGACTCTTATAGGGTGTAAAGGTACTCTAATATGGTGAATAGTGACTTACGTGGTTGATTAGAGCCAAAATGTGGAACAAAATTAACTTGTATGAAAATGGCATTAATAGGTGGTAAAAGGATGTCAAATTGGATGTATATGATGTTAACATGTCAATTGTTGCATATATGGTGGAAAGTGACTCTTATAGGGTGCAAAGTGACTCTAATATGGTAAGAAGTGACTAACATGGTTAATTAGAACCAAAATGTGGACCAAAATTGACTTGTATGAATATGACACTAAGAGGTGGTAAAAGGATTTCTAATTGCATGTACATGATGTTAACATGTTAATTGTACCAATATATGATGTCAAGTGACTCTTATAAGGTGCAAAGTGACTCTAATATGGTGAGAAGTCACTTACATGATAGATTAGAGCCAAAATGTGGCCCAAAATTGACTTGTAGGAAAGGGGTACCAAGAGGTGGTTAAAGGATGTCTAATTGCATTTACGTGATGTTAACATGTTAATTGTATCAATATATGGGGCAAGTGACTCATATAGGGTGTAAAGGTACTCTAATATGGTGAACAGTGACTTACATGGTTGATTAGAGCCAAAATGTGAAACAAAATTAACTTGTATGAAAGTGGCATTAATAGGTGGTAAAAGGATGTCTAATTGGATGTATATGATGTTAACATGTCAATTGTTGCATATATGGTGGAAAGTGACTCGTATAAGGTGCAAAGTGACTCTAATATGGTGAGTAGTGACTAACATGGTTAATTAGAACCAAAATGTGGACCAAAATTGACTTGTATGAATATGGCACTAAGAGGTGGTAAAAGGATTTCTAATTGCATGTACATGATGTTAACATGTTAATTGTACCAATATATGGTGGCAAGTGACTCTTATAAGGTGCAAAGTGACTCTTATATGGTGAGAAGTCACTTACATAATTGATTAGAGCCAAAATGTGGCCCAAAATTGACTTGTACGAAAGGGGTACCAAGAGGTGGTTAAAGAATGTCTAATTGCATGTACATGATGTTAACATGTTAATTATATAAATATTTGGTGGCAAGTAACTCTTATAGGGTGCAAAGTGACTATAATATGGTGAAAAGTGACTAACATGGTTAATTAGAACCAAAATGTGGACCAAAATTGACTTGTATGAATATGGCACTAAGAGGTGGTAAAAGGATTTCTAATTGCATGTACATGATGTCAACATGTTAATTGTACCAATATATGATGGCAAGTGACTCTTATAAGGTGCAAAGTGACTCTAATATGGTGAGAAGTCACTTACATGATTGATTAGAGCCAAAATGTGGCCCAAAATTGACTTGTAGGAAAGGGGTACCAAGAGGTGGTTAAAGGATGTCTAATTGCATTTACGTGATGTTAACATGTTAATTGTATCAATATATGGGGCAAGTGACTCATATAGGGTGTAAAGGTACTCTAATATGGTGAACCGTGACTTACATGGTTGATTAGAGCCAAAATGTGGAACAAAATTAACTTGTATGAAAGTGGCATTAATAGGTGGTAAAAGGATGTCTAATTGGATGTATATGATGTTAACATGTCAATTGTTGCATATATGGTGGAAAGTGACTCTTATAAGGTGGAAAGTGACTCTAATATGGTGAGAAGTGACTAACATGGTTAATTAGAACCAAAATGTGGCCCAAAATTGACTTGTATGAATATGGCACTAAGAGGTGGTAAAAGGATTTCTAATTGCATGTACATGATGTTAACATGTTAATTGTACCAATATATGGTGGCAAGTGACTCTTATAAGGTGCAAAGTGACTCTAATATGGTGAGAAGTCACTTAGATAATTGATTAGAGCCAAAATGTGGCCCAAAATTGACTTGTACGAAATGGTTACCAAGAGGTGGTTAAAAAATGTCTAATTGCATGTACATGATGTTAACATGTTAATTATATAAATATTTGGTGGCAATAACTCTTATAGTGTGCAAAGTGACTATAATATAGTGAAAAGTGACTAACATGGTTAATTAGAACCAAAATGTGGACCAAAATTGACTTGTATGAATATGGCACTAAGAGGTGGTAAAAGGATTTCTAATTGCATGTACATGATGTCAACATGTTAATTGTACCAATATATGATGGCAAGTGACTCTTATAAGGTGCAAAGTGACTCTAATATGGTGAGAAGTCACTTCAATGATTGATTAGAGCCAAAATGTGGCCCAAAATTGACTTGTAGGAAAGGGGTATCAAGAGGTGGTTAAAGGATGTCTAATTGCATTTACGTGATGTTAACATGTTAATTGTATCAATATATGGGGCAACTGACTCTTATAGGGTGTAAAGGTACTCTAATATGGTGAACGGTGACTTACATGGTTGATTAGAGCCAAAATGTGGAACAAAATTAACTTGTATGAAAGTGGCATTAATAGGTGGTAAAAGGATGTCAAATTGGATGTATAAGATGTTAACATGTCAATTGTTGCATATATGGTGGAAAGTGACTCTTATAGGGTGCAAAGTGACTCTAATATGGTGAGAAGTGACTAACATGGTTAATTAGAACCAAAATGTGGACCAAAATTAACTTCTATGAATATGCCACTAAGAGGTGGTAAAAGGATTTCTAATTGCATGTACATGATGTTAACATGTTAAATGTACCAATATATGGTGGCAAGTGACACTTATAAGGTGCAAAGTGACTCTAATATGGTGAGAAGTCACTTACATAATTGATTAGAGCCAAAATGTGGCCCAAAATTGACTTGTACGAAAGGGGTACCAAGAGGTGGTTAAAGTATGTCTAATTGCATGTACATGATGTTAACATGTTAATTATATAAATATTTGGTGGCAAGTAACTCTTATAGGGTGCAAAGTGACTATAATACGGTGAAAAGTGACTAACATGGTTAATTAGAACCAAAATGTGGACCAAAATTGACTTGTATGAATATGGCACTAAGAGGTGGTAAAAGGATTTCTAATTGCATGTACATGATGTCAACATGTTAATTGTACCAATACATGATGGCAAGTGACTCTTATAAGGTGCAAAGTGAATCTAATATGGTGAGAAGTCAATTACATGATTGATTAGAGCCAAAATGTGGCCCAAAATTGACTTGTAGGAAAGGGGTATCAAGAAGTGGTTAAAGGATGTCTAATTGCATTTATGTGATGTTAACATGTTAATTGTATCAATATATGGGGCAAGTGACTCTTATAGGGTGTAAAGGTACTCTAATATGGTGAACCGTGACTTACATGGTTGATTAGAGCCAAAATGTGGAACAAAATTAACTTGTATGAAAGTGGCATTAATAGGTGGTAAAAGGATGTCAAATTGGATGTATAAGATGTTAACATGTCAATTGTTGCATATATGGTGGAAAGTGACTCTTATAGGGTGCAAAGTGACTCTAATATGGTGAGAAGTGACTAACATGGTTAATTAGAACCAAAATGTGGACCAAAATTGACTTGTATGAATATGGGACTAAGAGGTGGTAAAAGGATTTCTAATTGCATGTACATGATGTTAATATGTTAATTGTATCAATATATGGGGCAAGTGACTCTTATCGGGTGTAAAGGTACTCTAATATGGTGAACAGTGACTTACATGGTTGATTAGAGCCAAAATGTGGAACAAAATTAACTTGTATGAAAGTGGCATTAATAGGTTGTAGAAGGATGTCAAATTGGATGTATATGATGTTAACATGTCAATTGTTGCATATATGGTGGCAAGTGACTCTTATAGGGTGCAAAGTAACTCTAATATGGTGAGAAGTGAAATATGGTTAATTAGAACCAAAATTGACTTGTATGAATAATATGGCACTAAGAGGTGGTAAAAGGATTTCTAATTGCATGTACATGATGTCAACATGTTAATCAATATATGATGGCAAGTGACTCTTATAAGGTGCAAAGTGACTCTAATATGGTGAGAAGTCACTTACATGATTGATTAGAGCCAAAATGTGGCCCAAACTTGACTTGTAGGAAAGGGGTACCAAGAGGTGGTTAAAGGATGTCTAATTGCATTTACGTGATGTTAACATGTTAATTGTATCAATATATGGGGCAAGTGACTCATATAGGGTGTAAAGGTACTCTAATATGGTGAACCGTGACTTACATGGTTGATTAGAGCCAAAATGTGGAACAAAATTAACTTGTATGAAAGTGGCATTAATAGGTGGTAAAAGGATGTTTAATTGGATGTTTATGATGTTAACATGTCAATTGTTGCATATATGGTGGAAAGTGACTCTTATAAGGTGCAAAGTGACTCTAATATGGTGAGAAGTGACTAACATGGTTAATTAGAACCAAAATGTGGACCAAAATTGACTTGTATGAATATGGCACTAAGAGGTGGTAAAAGGATTTCTAATTACATGAACATAATGTTAACATGTTAATTGTACCAATATATGGTGGCAAGTGACTCTTATAAGGTGCAAAGTGACTCTAATATGGTGAGAAGTCACTTACATAATTGATTAGAGCCAAAATGTGGCCCAAAATTGACTTGTACGAAAGGGGTACCAAGAGGTGGTTAAAGAATGTCTAATTGCATGTACATGATGTTAACATGTTAATTATAAAAATATTTGGTGGCAAGTAACTCTTATAGGGTGCAAAGTGACTATAATATGGTGAAAAGTGACTAACATGGTTAATTAGAACCAAAATGTGGACCAAAATTGACTTGTATGAATATGGCACTAAGAGGTGGTAAAAGGATTTCTAATTGCATGTACATGATGTCAACATGTTAATTGTACCAGTATATGATGGCAAGTGACTCTTATAAGGTGCAAAGTGACTCTAATATGGTGAGAAGTCACTTCAATGATTGATTAGAGCCAAAATGTGGCCCAAAATTGACTTGTAGGAAAGGGGTATCAAGAGGTGGTTAAAGGATGTCTAATTGCATTTACGTGATGTTAACATGTTAATTGTATCAATATATGGGGCAACTGACTCTTATAGGGTGTAAAGGTACTCTAATAGTGAACGGTATTTAGCAAAAAAAAAATATGGTGAACGGTGACTTACATGGTTGATTAGAGCCAAAATGTGGAACAAAATTAACATGTATGAAAGTGGCATTAATAGGTGGTAAAAGGATGTCAAATTGGATGTATATGATGTTAACATGTCAATTGTTGCATATATGGTGGAAAGTGACTCTTATAGGGTGCAAAGTGACTCTAATATGGTGAGAAGTGACTAACATGGTTAATTAGAACCAAAATGTGGACCAAAATTGACTTCTATGAATATGCCACTAAGAGGTGGTAAAAGGATTTCTAATTGCATGTACATGATGTTAACATGTTAAATGTACCAATATATGGTGGCAAGTGACACTTATAAGGTGCAAAGTGACTCTAATATGGTGAGAAGTCACTTACATAATTGATTAGAGCCAAAATATGGCCCAAAATTGACTTGTACGAAAGGGGTACCAAGAGGTGGTTAAAGTATGTCTAATTGCATGTACATGATGTTAACATGTTAATTATATAAATATTTGGTGGCAAGTAACTCTTATATGGTGCAAAGTGACTATAATACAGTGAAAAGTGACTAACATGGTTAATTAGAACCAAAATGTGGACCAAAATTGACTTCTATGAATATGCCACTAAGAGGTGGTAAAAGGATTTCTAATTGCATGTACATGATGTTAACATGTTAATTGTACCAATATATGGTGGCAAGTGACTCTTATAAGGTGCAAAGTGACTCTAATATGGTGAGAAGTCACTTACATAATTGATTAGAGCCAAAATGTGGCCCAAAATTGACTTGTACGAAAGGGGTACCAAGAGGTGGTTAAAGAATGTCTAATTGCATGTACATGATGTTAACATGTTAATTATATAAATATTTGGTGGCAAGTAACTCTTATAGGGTGCAAAGTGACTATAATATGGTGAAAAGTGACTAACATGGTTAATTAGAACCAAAATGTGGACCAAAATTGACTTGTATGAATATGGCACTAAGAGGTGGTAAAAGGATTTCTAATTGCATGTACATGATGTCAACATGTTAATTGTACCAATATATGATGGCAAGTGACTCTTATAAGGTGCAAAGTGACTCTAATATGGTGAGAAGTCACTTACATGATTGATTAGAGCCAAAATGTGGCCCAAAATTGACTTGTAGGAAAGGGGTACCAAGAGGTGGTTAAAGGATGTCTAATTGCATTTACGTGATGTTAACATGTTAATTGTATCAATATATGGGGCAAGTGACTCATATAGGGTGTAAAGGTACTCTAATATGGTGAACCGTGACTTACATGGTTGATTAGAGCCAAAATGTGGAACAAAATTAACTTGTATGAAAGTGGCATTAATAGGTGGTAAAAGGATGTCTAATTGGATGTATATGATGTTAACATGTCAATTGTTGCATATATGGTGGAAAGTGACTCTTATAAGGTGGAAAGTGACTCTAATATGGTGAGAAGTGACTAACATGGTTAATTAGAACCAAAATGTGGCCCAAAATTGACTTGTATGAATATGGCACTAAGAGGTGGTAAAAGGATTTTTAATTGCATGTACATGATGTTAACATGTTAATTGTACCAATATATGGTGGCAAGTGACTCTTATAAGGTGCAAAGTGACTCTAATATGGTGAGAAGTCACTTAGATAATTGATTAGAGCCAAAATGTGGCCCAAAATTGACTTGTACGAAATGGTTACCAAGAGGTGGTTAAAAAATGTCTAATTGCATGTACATGATGTTAACATGTTAATTATATAAATATTTGGTGGCAATAACTCTTATAGTGTGCAAAGTGACTATAATATAGTGAAAAGTGACTAACATGGTTAATTAGAACCAAAATGTGGACCAAAATTGACTTGTATGAATATGGCACTAAGAGGTGGTAAAAGGATTTCTAATTGCATGTACATGATGTCAACATGTTAATTGTACCAATATATGATGGCAAGTGACTCTTATAAGGTGCAAAGTGACTCTAATATGGTGAGAAGTCACTTCAATGATTGATTAGAGCCAAAATGTGGCCCAAAATTGACTTGTAGGAAAGGGGTATCAAGAGGTGGTTAAAGGATGTCTAATTGCATTTACGTGATGTTAACATGTTAATTGTATCAATATATGGGGCAACTGACTCTTATAGGGTGTAAAGGTACTCTAATATGGTGAACGGTGACTTACATGGTTGATTAGAGCCAAAATGTGGAACAAAATTAACTTGTATGAAAGTGGCATTAATAGGTGGTAAAAGGATGTCAAATTGGATGTATAAGATGTTAACATGTCAATTGTTGCATATATGGTGGAAAGTGACTCTTATAGGGTGCAAAGTGACTCTAATATGGTGAGAAGTGACTAACATGGTTAATTAGAACCAAAATGTGGACCAAAATTAACTTCTATGAATATGCCACTAAGAGGTGGTAAAAGGATTTCTAATTGCATGTACATGATGTTAACATGTTAAATGTACCAATATATGGTGGCAAGTGACACTTATAAGGTGCAAAGTGACTCTAATATGGTGAGAAGTCACTTACATAATTGATTAGAGCCAAAATGTGGCCCAAAATTGACTTGTACGAAAGGGGTACCAAGAGGTGGTTAAAGTATGTCTAATTGCATGTACATGATGTTAACATGTTAATTATATAAATATTTGGTGGCAAGTAACTCTTATAGGGTGCAAAGTGACTATAATACGGTGAAAAGTGACTAACATGGTTAATTAGAACCAAAATGTGGACCAAAATTGACTTGTATGAATATGGCACTAAGAGGTGGTAAAAGGATTTCTAATTGCATGTACATGATGTCAACATGTTAATTGTACCAATACATGATGGCAAGTGACTCTTATAAGGTGCAAAGTGAATCTAATATGGTGAGAAGTCAATTACATGATTGATTAGAGCCAAAATGTGGCCCAAAATTGACTTGTAGGAAAGGGGTATCAAGAAGTGGTTAAAGGATGTCTAATTGCATTTATGTGATGTTAACATGTTAATTGTATCAATATATGGGGCAAGTGACTCTTATAGGGTGTAAAGGTACTCTAATATGGTGAACCGTGACTTACATGGTTGATTAGAGCCAAAATGTGGAACAAAATTAACTTGTATGAAAGTGGCATTAATAGGTGGTAAAAGGATGTCAAATTGGATGTATAAGATGTTAACATGTCAATTGTTGCATATATGGTGGAAAGTGACTCTTATAGGGTGCAAAGTGACTCTAATATGGTGAGAAGTGACTAACATGGTTAATTAGAACCAAAATGTGGACCAAAATTGACTTGTATGAATATGGGACTAAGAGGTGGTAAAAGGATTTCTAATTGCATGTACATGATGTTAATATGTTAATTGTATCAATATATGGGGCAAGTGACTCTTATCGGGTGTAAAGGTACTCTAATATGGTGAACAGTGACTTACATGGTTGATTAGAGCCAAAATGTGGAACAAAATTAACTTGTATGAAAGTGGCATTAATAGGTTGTAGAAGGATGTCAAATTGGATGTATATGATGTTAACATGTCAATTGTTGCATATATGGTGGCAAGTGACTCTTATAGGGTGCAAAGTAACTCTAATATGGTGAGAAGTGAAATATGGTTAATTAGAACCAAAATTGACTTGTATGAATAATATGGCACTAAGAGGTGGTAAAAGGATTTCTAATTGCATGTACATGATGTCAACATGTTAATCAATATATGATGGCAAGTGACTCTTATAAGGTGCAAAGTGACTCTAATATGGTGAGAAGTCACTTACATGATTGATTAGAGCCAAAATGTGGCCCAAACTTGACTTGTAGGAAAGGGGTACCAAGAGGTGGTTAAAGGATGTCTAATTGCATTTACGTGATGTTAACATGTTAATTGTATCAATATATGGGGCAAGTGACTCATATAGGGTGTAAAGGTACTCTAATATGGTGAACCGTGACTTACATGGTTGATTAGAGCCAAAATGTGGAACAAAATTAACTTGTATGAAAGTGGCATTAATAGGTGGTAAAAGGATGTTTAATTGGATGTTTATGATGTTAACATGTCAATTGTTGCATATATGGTGGAAAGTGACTCTTATAAGGTGCAAAGTGACTCTAATATGGTGAGAAGTGACTAACATGGTTAATTAGAACCAAAATGTGGACCAAAATTGACTTGTATGAATATGGCACTAAGAGGTGGTAAAAGGATTTCTAATTACATGAACATAATGTTAACATGTTAATTGTACCAATATATGGTGGCAAGTGACTCTTATAAGGTGCAAAGTGACTCTAATATGGTGAGAAGTCACTTACATAATTGATTAGAGCCAAAATGTGGCCCAAAATTGACTTGTACGAAAGGGGTACCAAGAGGTGGTTAAAGAATGTCTAATTGCATGTACATGATGTTAACATGTTAATTATAAAAATATTTGGTGGCAAGTAACTCTTATAGGGTGCAAAGTGACTATAATATGGTGAAAAGTGACTAACATGGTTAATTAGAACCAAAATGTGGACCAAAATTGACTTGTATGAATATGGCACTAAGAGGTGGTAAAAGGATTTCTAATTGCATGTACATGATGTCAACATGTTAATTGTACCAGTATATGATGGCAAGTGACTCTTATAAGGTGCAAAGTGACTCTAATATGGTGAGAAGTCACTTCAATGATTGATTAGAGCCAAAATGTGGCCCAAAATTGACTTGTAGGAAAGGGGTATCAAGAGGTGGTTAAAGGATGTCTAATTGCATTTACGTGATGTTAACATGTTAATTGTATCAATATATGGGGCAACTGACTCTTATAGGGTGTAAAGGTACTCTAATAGTGAACGGTATTTAGCAAAAAAAAAATATGGTGAACGGTGACTTACATGGTTGATTAGAGCCAAAATGTGGAACAAAATTAACATGTATGAAAGTGGCATTAATAGGTGGTAAAAGGATGTCAAATTGGATGTATATGATGTTAACATGTCAATTGTTGCATATATGGTGGAAAGTGACTCTTATAGGGTGCAAAGTGACTCTAATATGGTGAGAAGTGACTAACATGGTTAATTAGAACCAAAATGTGGACCAAAATTGACTTCTATGAATATGCCACTAAGAGGTGGTAAAAGGATTTCTAATTGCATGTACATGATGTTAACATGTTAAATGTACCAATATATGGTGGCAAGTGACACTTATAAGGTGCAAAGTGACTCTAATATGGTGAGAAGTCACTTACATAATTGATTAGAGCCAAAATATGGCCCAAAATTGACTTGTACGAAAGGGGTACCAAGAGGTGGTTAAAGTATGTCTAATTGCATGTACATGATGTTAACATGTTAATTATATAAATATTTGGTGGCAAGTAACTCTTATAGGGTGCAAAGTGACTATAATACAGTGAAAAGTGACTAACATGGTTAATTAGAACCAAAATGTGGACCAAAATTGACTTCTATGAATATGCCACTAAGAGGTGGTAAAAGGATTTCTAATTGCATGTACATGATGTTAACATGTTAATTGTACCAATATATGGTGGCAAGTGACTCTTATAAGGTGCAAAGTGACTCTAATATGGTGAGAAGTCACTTACATAATTGATTAGAGCCAAAATGTGGCCCAAAATTGACTTGTACGAAAGGGGTACCAAGAGGTGGTTAAAGAATGTCTAATTGCATGTACATGATGTTAACATGTTAATTATATAAATATTTGGTGGCAAGTAACTCTTATAGGGTGCAAAGTGACTATAATATGGTGAAAAGTGACTAACATGGTTAATTAGAACCAAAATGTGGACCAAAATTGACTTGTATGAATATGGCACTAAGAGGTGGTAAAAGGATTTCTAATTGCATGTACATGATGTCAACATGTTAATTGTACCAATATATGATGGCAAGTGACTCTTATAAGGTGCAAAGTCACTCTAATATGGTGAGAAGTCACTTACATGATTGATTAGAGCCAAAATGTGGCCCAAAATTGACTTGTAGGAAAGGGGTACCAAGAGGTGGTTAAAGGATGTCTAATTGCATTTACGTGATGTTAACATGTTAATTGTATCAATATATGGGGCAAGTGACTCATATAGGGTGTAAAGGTACTCTAATATGGTGAACCGTGACTTACATGGTTGATTAGAGCCAAAATGTGGAACAAAATTAACTTGTATGAAAGTGGCATTAATAGGTGGTAAAAGGATGTCTAATTGGATGTATATGATGTTAACATGTCAATTGTTGCATATATGGTGGAAAGTGACTCTTATAAGGTGCAAAGTGACTCTAATATGGTGAGAAGTGACTAACATGGTTAATTAGAACCAAAATGTGGCCCAAAATTGACTTGTATGAATATGGCACTAAGAGGTGGTAAAAGGATTTCTAATTGCATGTACATGATGTTAACATGTTAATTGTACCAATATATGGTGGCAAGTGACTCTTATAAGGTGCAAAGTGACTCTAATATGGTGAGAAGTCACTTAGATAATTGATTAGAGCCAAAATGTGGCCCAAAATTGACTTGTACGAAATGGTTACCAAGAGGTGGTTAAAAAATGTCTAATTGCATGTACATGATGTTAACATGTTAATTATATAAATATTTGGTGGCAATAACTCTTATAGTGTGCAAAGTGACTATAATATAGTGAAAAGTGACTAACATGGTTAATTAGAACCAAAATGTGGACCAAAATTGACTTGTATGAATATGGCACTAAGAGGTGGTAAAAGGATTTCTAATTGCATGTACATGATTGTAACAGCCCGCACTTCCGGACCATTAAATCTAAACCAAAACTAAAACAAAATACAATTTATCAATCCAAAATCTCTTACAAAGGTGTCTATTACAAAAGCGCAGCTAACGGAAGCCCAAAATTTAGTATACTCCACTTCTAAGTCCTCGAACTCCAATGATTTCCAACTCGAATCTTATACGAAACCTGAAATATAAAAGGGGTGAGCTCCAAAGCCCAGCAAGAAACCAATCGATCCAACTAGTAGGCCAAGTAACATGAACACATATAACAAAATACGATAATCTATACAATACGATATACAATATACGAAACAAACACTTTCGATACACATTCTTATTCTTATTCGATACACATAGCACATAAACAACAATAATTCAAAATCCATAACCCATGCCATGACCACTACAAACCGGTGATAACGGTCCTAAATTTTCATAAAACTGTCACTACAATCCGGTGACTGCGGTCCTAAATTCTTATTCGATATTTTCACAAACCATGGCACAAATAAGAGATCTCAAATTATCGTCTAGACAGCACATATATACAATAATACGTATATTTGTAACACATAATACATTCAAAAATATCATCACTTAGCCCATATTTTGATAATCAAATATTAACGCATAACATACAATTTTGAAAACACTAGTAAGATCGATCGAAAACTTACCTCAAAATCTGACCAGATCTGAATTTAGCCATTTTTGACCCTCTAAACGACGTTATCTTGAAAAACACAAAACACAAAAGTTGAAGATAACGAAAAGACCTCTCCGAAAAGTCCAGAATCACTGAATTCCGGCTCACGATGAATTTACTACGAATTTTACAAGATTGCTGATTTATGTGAATAAAACCATACGAATTTTATTAATTAAGGCGAGGAAGACGAATAGGATGTATTTATAACGATACAAAACCCTATATCTTAACCTACAAGTTATCCATATTAAAATCTGATCCAAATTTTTTAGGCCCAATAGTCTAACCCAATTTTAAATCCTAGTCCTTATCCAATTTTAATCCTTTTTATTCTATTATTCTTTTATTAATCGAATTCTAAAAAATTACGGGATATTACATACTACCCTCCTTAAAAAGAATTTGGTCCCCAAATTCCCAACAATCCTAAAGTTCGAGACACATCTACCCCATCTACCCCATGATCTACCAAAGGTCAAACTATGGTCTACAAGATCGAATCCTAGGGAATGTACTAGTCTCATACCTAATACACTCCGAAAGACAGCCTGCTCTGATACCAACTGTAACAGCCCGCACTTCCGGACCATTAAATCTAAACCAAAACTAAAACAAAATACAATTTATCAATCCAAAATCTCTTACAAAGGTGTCTATTACAAAAGCGCAGCTAACGGAAGCCCAAAATTTAGTATACTCCACTTCTAAGTCCTCGAACTCCAATGATTTCCAACTCGAATCTTATACGAAACCTGAAATATAAAAGGGGTGAGCTCCAAAGCCCAGCAAGAAACCAATCGATCCAACTAGTAGGCCAAGTAACATGAACACATATAACAAAATACGATAATCTATACAATACGATATACAATATACGAAACAAACACTTTCGATACACATTCTTATTCTTATTCGATACACATAGCACATAAACAACAATAATTCAAAATCCATAACCCATGCCATGACCACTACAAACCGGTGATAACGGTCCTAAATTTTCATAAAACTGTCACTACAATCCGGTGACTGCGGTCCTAAATTCTTATTCGATATTTTCACAAACCATGGCACAAATAAGAGATCTCAAATTATCGTCTAGACAGCACATATATACAATAATACGTATATTTGTAACACATAATACATTCAAAAATATCATCACTTAGCCCATATTTTGATAATCAAATATTAACGCATAACATACAATTTTGAAAACACTAGTAAGATCGATCGAAAACTTACCTCAAAATCTGACCAGATCTGAATTTAGCCATTTTTGACCCTCTAAACGACGTTATCTTGAAAAACACAAAACACAAAAGTTGAAGATAACGAAAAGACCTCTCCGAAAAGTCCAGAATCACTGAATTCCGGCTCACGATGAATTTACTACGAATTTTACAAGATTGCTGATTTATGTGAATAAAACCATACGAATTTTATTAATTAAGGCGAGGAAGACGAATAGGATGTATTTATAACGATACAAAACCCTATATCTTAACCTACAAGTTATCCATATTAAAATCTGATCCAAATTTTTTAGGCCCAATAGTCTAACCCAATTTTAAATCCTAGTCCTTATCCAATTTTAATCCTTTTTATTCTATTATTCTTTTATTAATCGAATTCTAAAAAATTACGGGATATTACATACTACCCTCCTTAAAAAGAATTTGGTCCCCAAATTCCCAACAATCCTAAAGTTCGAGACACATCTACCCCATCTACCCCATGATCTACCAAAGGTCAAACTATGGTCTACAAGATCGAATCCTAGGGAATGTACTAGTCTCATACCTAATACACTCCGAAAGACAGCCTGCTCTGATACCAACTGTAACAGCCTGCACTTCCGGACCATTAAATCTAAACCAAAACTAAAACAAAATACAATTTATCAATCCAAAATCTCTTACAAAGGTGTCTATTACAAAAGCGCAGCTAACGGAAGCCCAAAATTTAGTATACTCCACTTCTAAGTCCTCGAACTCCAATGATTTCCAACTCGAATCTTATACGAAACCTGAAATATAAAAGGGGTGAGCTCCAAAGCCCAGCAAGAAACCAATCGATCCAACTAGTAGGCCAAGTAACATGAACACATATAACAAAATACGATAATCTATACAATACAATATACAATATACGAAACAAACACTTTCGATACACATTCTTATTCTTATTCGATACACATAGCACATAAACAACAATAATTCAAAATCCATAACCCATGCCATGACCACTACAAACCGGTGATAACGGTCCTAAATTTTCATAAAACTGTCACTACAATCCGGTGACTGCGGTCCTAAATTCTTATTCGATATTTTCACAAACCATGGCACAAATAAGAGATCTCAAATTATCGTCTAGACAGCACATATATACAATAATACGTATATTTGTAACACATAATACATTCAAAAATATCATCACTTAGCCCATATTTTGATAATCAAATATTAACGCATAACATACAATTTTGAAAACACTAGTAAGATCGATCGAAAACTTACCTCAAAATCTGACCAGATCTGAATTTAGCCATTTTTGACCCTCTAAACGACGTTATCTTGAAAAACACAAAACACAAAAGTTGAAGATAACGAAAAGACCTCTCCGAAAAGTCCAGAATCACTGAATTCCGGCTCACGATGAATTTACTACGAATTTTACAAGATTGCTGATTTATGTGAATAAAACCATACGAATTTTATTAATTAAGGCGAGGAAGACGAATAGGATGTATTTATAACGATACAAAACCCTATATCTTAACCTACAAGTTATCCATATTAAAATCTGATCCAAATTTTTTAGGCCCAATAGTCTAACCCAATTTTAAATCCTAGTCCTTATCCAATTTTAATCCTTTTTATTCTATTATTCTTTTATTAATCGAATTCTAAAAAATTACGGGATATTACAATGATGTCAACATGTTAATTGTACCAATATATGATGGCAAGTGACTCTTATAAGGTGCAAAGTGACTCTAATATGGTGAGAAGTCACTTCAATGATTGATTAGAGCCAAAATGTGGCCCAAAATTGACTTGTAGGAAAGGGGTATCAAGAGGTGGTTAAAGGATGTCTAATTGCATTTACGTGATGTTAACATGTTAATTGTATCAATATATGGGGCAACTGACTCTTATAGGGTGTAAAGGTACTCTAATATGGTGAACGGTGACTTACATGGTTGATTAGAGCCAAAATGTGGAACAAAATTAACTTGTATGAAAGTGGCATTAATAGGTGGTAAAAGGATGTCAAATTGGATGTATAAGATGTTAACATGTCAATTGTTGCATATATGGTGGAAAGTGACTCTTATAGGGTGCAAAGTGACTCTAATATGGTGAGAAGTGACTAACATGGTTAATTAGAACCAAAATGTGGACCAAAATTAACTTCTATGAATATGCCACTAAGAGGTGGTAAAAGGATTTCTAATTGCATGTACATGATGTTAAAATGTTAAATGTACCAATATATGGTGGCAAGTGACACTTATAAGGTGCAAAGTGACTCTAATATGGTGAGAAGTCACTTACATAATTGATTAGAGCCAAAATGTGGCCCAAAATTGACTTGTACGAAAGGGGTACCAAGAGGTGGTTAAAGTATGTCTAATTGCATGTACATGATGTTAACATGTTAATTATATAAATATTTGGTGGCAAGTAACTCTTATAGGGTGCAAAGTGACTATAATACGGTGAAAAGTGACTAACATGGTTAATTAGAACCAAAATGTGGACCAAAATTGACTTGTATGAATATGGCACTAAGAGGTGGTAAAAGGATTTCTAATTGCATGTACATGATGTCAACATGTTAATTGTACCAATACATGATGGCAAGTGACTCTTATAAGGTGCAAAGTGAATCTAATATGGTGAGAAGTCAATTACATGATTGATTAGAGCCAAAATGTGGCCCAAAATTGACTTGTAGGAAAGGGGTATCAAGAAGTGGTTAAAGGATGTCTAATTGCATTTATGTGATGTTAACATGTTAATTGTATCAATATATGGGGCAAGTGACTCTTATAGGGTGTAAAGGTACTCTAATATGGTGAACCGTGACTTACATGGTTGATTAGAGCCAAAATGTGGAACAAAATTAACTTGTATGAAAGTGGCATTAATAGGTGGTAAAAGGATGTCAAATTGGATGTATAAGATGTTAACATGTCAATTGTTGCATATATGGTGGAAAGTGACTCTTATAGGGTGCAAAGTGACTCTAATATGGTGAGAAGTGACTAACATGGTTAATTAGAACCAAAATGTGGACCAAAATTGACTTGTATGAATATGGGACTAAGAGGTGGTAAAAGGATTTCTAATTGCATGTACATGATGTTAATATGTTAATTGTATCAATATATGGGGCAAGTGACTCTTATCGGGTGTAAAGGTACTCTAATATGGTGAACAGTGACTTACATGGTTGATTAGAGCCAAAATGTGGAACAAAATTAACTTGTATGAAAGTGGCATTAATAGGTTGTAGAAGGATGTCAAATTGGATGTATATGATGTTAACATGTCAATTGTTGCATATATGGTGGCAAGTGACTCTTATAGGGTGCAAAGTAACTCTAATATGGTGAGAAGTGAAATATGGTTAATTAGAACCAAAATTGACTTGTATGAATAATATGGCACTAAGAGGTGGTAAAAGGATTTCTAATTGCATGTACATGATGTCAACATGTTAATCAATATATGATGGCAAGTGACTCTTATAAGGTGCAAAGTGACTCTAATATGGTGAGAAGTCACTTACATGATTGATTAGAGCCAAAATGTGGCCCAAACTTGACTTGTAGGAAAGGGGTACCAAGAGGTGGTTAAAGGATGTCTAATTGCATTTACGTGATGTTAACATGTTAATTGTATCAATATATGGGGCAAGTGACTCATATAGGGTGTAAAGGTACTCTAATATGGTGAACCGTGACTTACATGGTTGATTAGAGCCAAAATGTGGAACAAAATTAACTTGTATGAAAGTGGCATTAATAGGTGGTAAAAGGATGTTTAATTGGATGTTTATGATGTTAACATGTCAATTGTTGCATATATGGTGGAAAGTGACTCTTATAAGGTGCAAAGTGACTCTAATATGGTGAGAAGTGACTAACATGGTTAATTAGAACCAAAATGTGGACCAAAATTGACTTGTATGAATATGGCACTAAGAGGTGGTAAAAGGATTTCTAATTACATGAACATAATGTTAACATGTTAATTGTACCAATATATGGTGGCAAGTGACTCTTATAAGGTGCAAAGTGACTCTAATATGGTGAGAAGTCACTTACATAATTGATTAGAGCCAAAATGTGGCCCAAAATTGACTTCTACGAAAGGGGTACCAAGAGGTGGTTAAAGAATGTCTAATTGCATGTACATGATGTTAACATGTTAATTATAAAAATATTTGGTGGCAAGTAACTCTTATAGGGTGCAAAGTGACTATAATATGGTGAAAAGTGACTAACATGGTTAATTAGAACCAAAATGTGGACCAAAATTGACTTGTATGAATATGGCACTAAGAGGTGGTAAAAGGATTTCTAATTGCATGTACATGATGTCAACATGTTAATTGTACCAGTATATGATGGCAAGTGACTCTTATAAGGTGCAAAGTGACTCTAATATGGTGAGAAGTCACTTCAATGATTGATTAGAGCCAAAATGTGGCCCAAAATTGACTTGTAGGAAAGGGGTATCAAGAGGTGGTTAAAGGATGTCTAATTGCATTTACGTGATGTTAACATGTTAATTGTATCAATATATGGGGCAACTGACTCTTATAGGGTGTAAAGGTACTCTAATAGTGAACGGTATTTAGCAAAAAAAAAATATGGTGAACGGTGACTTACATGGTTGATTAGAGCCAAAATGTGGAACAAAATTAACATGTATGAAAGTGGCATTAATAGGTGGTAAAAGGATGTCAAATTGGATGTATATGATGTTAACATGTCAATTGTTGCATATATGGTGGAAAGTGACTCTTATAGGGTGCAAAGTGACTCTAATATGGTGAGAAGTGACTAACATGGTTAATTAGAACCAAAATGTGGACCAAAATTGACTTCTATGAATATGCCACTAAGAGGTGGTAAAAGGATTTCTAATTGCATGTACATGATGTTAACATGTTAAATGTACCAATATATGGTGGCAAGTGACACTTATAAGGTGCAAAGTGACTCTAATATGGTGAGAAGTCACTTACATAATTGATTAGAGCCAAAATATGGCCCAAAATTGACTTGTACGAAAGGGGTACCAAGAGGTGGTTAAAGTATGTCTAATTGCATGTACATGATGTTAACATGTTAATTATATAAATATTTGGTGGCAAGTAACTCTTATAGGGTGCAAAGTGACTATAATACAGTGAAAAGTGACTAACATGGTTAATTAGAACCAAAATGTGGACCAAAATTGACTTGTATGAATATGGCACTAAGAGGTGGTAAAAGGATTTCTAATTGTATGTACATGATGTCAACATGTTAATTGTACCAATACATGATGGCAAGTGACTCTTATAAGTTGCAAAGTTAATCTAATATGGCGAGAAGTCAATTACATGATTGATTAGAGCCAAAATATGGCCCAAAATTGACTTGTAGGAAAGGGGTATCAAGAAGTGGTTAAAGGATGTCTAATTGCATTTATGTGATGTTAACATGTTAATTGTATCAATATATGGGGCAAGTGACTCTTATAGGGTGTAAACGTACTCTAATATGGTGAACGGTGACTTACATGGTTGATTAGAGCCAAAATGTGGAACAAAATTAACTTGTATGAAAGTGGCATTAATAGGTGGTAAAAGGATGTCAAATTGGATGGATAAGATGTTAACATGTCAATTGTTGCATATATGGTGGAAAGTGACTCTTATAGGGTGCAAAGTGACTCTAATATGGTGAGAAGTGACTAACATGGTTAATTAGAACCAAAATATGGACCAAAATTGACTTGTATGAATATGGGACTAAGAGGTGGTAAAAGGATTTCTAATTGCATGTACATGATGTTAATATGTCAATTGTATCAATATATGGGGCAAGTGACTCTTATCGGGTGTAAAGGTACTCTAATATGGTGAACAGTGACTTACATGGTTGATTAGAGCCAAAATGTGGAACAAAATTAACTTGTATGAAAGTGGCATTAATAGGTGGTAAAAGGATGTCAAATTGGATGTATATAATGTTAACATGTCAATTGTTGCATAAATGGTGGCAAGTGACTCTTATAGGGTGCAAAGTAACTCTAATATGGTGAGAAGTGACTAACATGGTTAATTAGAACCAAAATATGGACCAAAATTGACTTGTATGAATATGGCACTAAGAGGTGGTAAAAGGATTTCTAATTGCATGTACATGATGTTAACATGTTAATTGTACCAATATATGATGGCAAGTGACTCTTATAAGTTGCAAAGTGACTCTAATATGGTGAGAAGTCACTTACATGATTGATTAAAGCCAAAATATGGCCCAAAAATGACTTGTACGAAAGGGGTACCAAGAGGTGGTTAAAGTATGTCTAATTGCATGTACATGATTTTAACATGTTAATTATATAAATATTTGGTGGCAAGTAACTCTTATAGGGTGCAAAGTGACTATAATACGGTGAAAAGTGACTAACATGGTTAATTAGAACTAAAATATGGACCAAAATTGACTTGTATGAATATGGCACTAAGAGGTGGTAAAAGGATTTCTAATTGCATGTACATGATGTCAACATGTTAATTGTACCAATACATGATGGCAAGTGACTCTTATAAGTTGCAAAGTGAATCTAATGTGGTGAGAAGTCAATTACATGATTGATTAGAGCCAAAATATGGCCCAAAATTGACTTGTAGGAAAGGGGTATCAAGAAGTGGTTAAAGGATGTCTAATTGCATTTATGTGATGTTAACATGTTAATTGTATCAATATATGGGGCAAGTGACTCTTATAGGGTGTAAAGGTACTCTAATATGGTGAACGGTAACTTACATGGTTGATTAGAGCCGAAATGTGGAACAAAATTAACTTGTATGAAAGTGGCATTAATAGGTGGTAAAAGGATGTCAAATTGGATGGATAAGATGTTAACATGTCAATTGTTGCATATATGGTGGAAAGTGACTCTTATAGGGTGCAAAGTGACTCTAATATGGTGAGAAGTGACTAACATGGTTAATTAGAACCAAAATGTGGACCAAAATTGACTTGTATGAATATGGGACTAAGAGGTGGTAAAAGGATTTCTAATTGCATGTACATGATGTTAATATGTTAATTGTATCAATATATGGGGCAAGTGACTCTTATCGGGTGTAAAGGTACTCTAAAATGGTGAACAGTGACTTACATGGTTGATTAGAGCCAAAATGTGGAACAAAATTAACTTGTATGAAAGTGGCATTAATAGGTGGTAAAAAGATGTCAAATTGGATGTATATAATGTTAACATGTCAATTGTTGCATATATGGTGGCAAGTGACTCTTATAGGGTGCAAAGTAACTCTAATACGGTGAGAAGTGACTAACATGGTTAATTAGAACCAAAATATGGACCAAAATTGACTTGTTTGAATATGGCACAAAGAGGTGGTAAAAGGATTTCTAATTGCATGTACATGATGTTAACATGTTAATTGTACCAATATATGATGGCAAGTGACTCTTATAAGTTGCAAAGTGACTCTAATATGGTGAGAAGTCACTTACATGATTGATTAGAGCCAAAATGTGGCCCAAAATTGACTTGTAGGAAAGGGGTATCAAGAAGTGTTTAAAGGATGTCTAATTGTATTTACGTGATGTTAATATGTTAATTGTATCAATATATGGGGCAAGTGACTCCTATAGGGTATAAAGGTACTCTAATATGGTGAATAGTGACTTACACGGTTGATTAGAGCCAAAATGTGGAACAAAATTAACTTGTATGAAAGTGGCATTAATAGGTGGTAAAAGGATGTCAAATTGGATGTATATGATGTTAACATGTCAATTGTTGCATATATGGTGGAAAGTGACTCTTATAGGGTGCAAAGTGACTCTAATATGGTGAAAAATGACTAACATGGTTAATTAGAACCAAAATGTGGACCAAAATTGACTTGTATGAATATGGCACTAAGAGGTGGTAAAATGATTTCTAATTGCATGTACATGATGTTAACCTGTTAATTGTACCAATATATGACGGCAAGTGACTCTTATAAGGTGCAAAGTGACTCTAATATGGTGAGAAGTAACTTACATGATAGATTAGAGCCAAAATGTGGCCCAAAATTGACTTGTAGGAAAGGGGTACCCAGAGGTGGTTAAAGGATGTCTAATTGCATTTAGGTGATGTTAACATGTTAATTGTATCAATATATGGGGCAAGTGACTCATATAGAGTGTAAAGGTACTCTAATATGGTGAACAGTGACTTACATGGTTGATTAGAGCCAAAATGTGGAACAAAATTAACTTGTATGAAAGTGGCATTAATAGGTGGTAAAAGGATGTCTAATTGGATGTATATGATGTTAACATGTCAATTGTTGCATATATGGTGGAAAGTGACTCTTATAGGGTGCAAAGTGACTCTAATATGGTGAGAAGTGACTAACATGGTTAATTAGAACCAAAATGTGGACCAAAATTGACTTGTATGAATATGGCACTAAGAGGTGGTAAAAGGATTTCTAATTGCATGTACATGATGTTAACATGTTAATTGTACCAATATATAGTGGCAAGTGACTCTTATAAGGTGCAAAGTGACTCTAATATGGTGAGAAGTCACTTACATAATTGATTAGAGCCAAAATGTGGCCCAAAATTGACTTGTACGAAAGGGGTACCAAGAGGTGGTTAAAGTATGTCTAATTGCATGTACATGATGTTAACATGTTAATTATATAAATATTTGGTGGCAAGTAACTCTTATAGGGTGCAAAGTGACTATAATACGGTGAAAAGTGACTAACATGGTTAATTAGAACCAAAATGTGGACCGAAATTGACTTGTATGAATATGGCACTAAGAGGTGGTAAAAGGATTTCTAATTGCATGTACATGATGTCAACATGTTATTTGTACCAATACATGATGGCAAGTGACTCTTATAAGTTGCAAAGTGAATCTAATGTGGTGAGAAGTCAATTACATGATTGATTAGAGCCAAAATATGGCCCAAAATTGACTTGTAGGAAAGGGGTATCAAGAAGTGGTTAAAGGATGTCTAATTGCATTTATGTGATGTTAACATGTTAATTGTATCAATATATGGGGCAAGTGACTCTTATAGGGTGTAAAGGTACTCTAATATGGTGAACGGTGACTTACATGGTTGATTAGAGCCAAAATGTGGAAAAAAAATTAACTTGTATGAAAGTGGCATTAATAGGTGGTAAAAGGATGTCAAATTGGATGGATAAGATGTTAACATGTCAATTGTTGCATATATGGTGGAAAGTGACTCTTATAGGGTGCAAAGTGACTCTAATATGGTGAGAAGTGACTAACATGGTTAATTAGAACCAAAATGTGGACCAAAATTGACTTGTATGAATATGGGACTAAGAGGTGGTAAAAGGATTTCTAATTGCATGTACATGATGTTAATATGTTAATTGTATCAATATATGGGGCAAGTGACTCTTATCGGGTGTAAAGGTACTCTAATATGGTGAACAGTGACTTACATGGTTGATTAGAGCCAAAATGTGGAACAAAATTAACTTGTATGAAAGTGGCATTAATAGGTGGTAAAAGGATGTCAAATTGGATGTATACAATGTTAACATGTCAATTGTTGCATATATGGTGGCAAGTGACTCTTATAGGGTGCAAAGTAACTCTAATATGGTGAGAAGTGACTAACATGGTTAATTAGAACCAAAATATGGACCAAAATTGACTTGTATGAATATGGCACTAAGAGGTGGTAAAAGGATTTCTAATTGCATGTACATGATGTTAACATGTTAATTGTACCAATATATGATGGCAAGTGACTCTTATAAGTTGCAAAGTGACTCTAATATGGTGAGAAGTCACTTACATGATAGATTAGAGCCAAAATGTGGCCCAAAATTGACTTGTAGGAAAGGGGTACCCAGAGGTGGTTAAAGGATGTCTAATTGCATTTAGGTGATGTTAACATGTTAATTGTATCAATATATGGGGCAAGTGACTCATATAGGGTGTAAAGGTACTCTAATATGGTGAACAGTGACTTACATGGTTGATTAGAGCCAAAATGTGGAACAAAATTAACTTGTATGAAAGTGGCATTAATATGTGGTAAAAGGATGTCTAATTGGATGTATATGATGTTAACATGTCAATTGTTGCATATATGGTGGAAAGTGACTCTTATAGGGTGTAAAGTGACTCTAATATGTTGAGAAGTGACTAACATGGTTAATTAGAACCAAAATGTGGACCAAAATTGACTTGTATGAATATGGCACTAAGAGGTGGTAAAAGGATTTCTAATTGCATGTACATGATGTTAACATGTTAATTGTACCAATATATAGTGGCAAGTGACTCTTATAAGGTGCAAAGTGACTCTAATATGGTGAGAAGTCACTTACATAATTGATTAGAGCCAAAATGTGGCCCAAAATTGACTTGTACGAAAGGGGTACCAAGAGGTGGTTAAAGAATGTCTAATTGCATGTACATGATGTTAACATGTTAATTATATAAATATTTGGTGGCAAGTAACTCTTATAGGGTGCAAAGTGACTATAATACGGTGAAAAGTGACTAACATGGTTAATTAGAACCAAAATGTGGACCAAAATTGACTTGTATGAATATGGCACTAAGAGGTGGTAAAAGGATTTCTAATCGCATGTACATGATGTCAACATGTTAATTGTACCAATATATGATCACAAGTGACTCTTATAAGGTGCAAAGTGACTCTAATATGGTGAGAAGTCACTTACATGATTGATTAGAGCCAAAATGTGGCCCAAAATTGACTTGTAGGAAAGGGGTATCAAGAGGTGGTTAAAGGATGTCTAATTGCATTTACGTGATGTTAAAATGTTAATTGTATCAATATATGGGGCAAGTGACTCTTATAGGGTGTAAAGGTACTCTAATATGGTGAACGGTGACTTACATGGTTGATTAGAGCCAAAATGTGGAACAAAATTAACATGTATGAAAGTGGCATTAATAGGTGGTAAAAGGATGTCAAATTGGATGTATATGATGTTAACATGTCAATTGTTGCATATATGGTGGAAAGTGACTCTTATAGGGTGCAAAGTGACTCTAATATGGTGAGAAGCGACTAACATGGTTAATTAGAACGAAAATGTGGACCAAAATTGACTTCTATGAATATGCTACTAAGAGGTGGTAAAAGGATTTCTAATTGCATGTACATGATGTTAACATGTTAAATGTACCAATATATGGTGGCAAGTGACACTTATAAGGTGCAAAGTGACTCTAATATGGTGAGAAGTCACTTACATAATTGATTAGAGCCAAAATATGGCCCAAAATTGACTTGTACGAAAGGGGTACCAAGAGGCGGTTAAAGTATGTCTAATTGCATGTACATGATGTTAACATGTTAATTATATAAATATTTGGTGGCAAGTAACTCTTATAGGGTACAAAGTGACTATAATACGGTGAAAAATGACTAACATGGTTAATTAGAACCAAAATGTGGACCAAAATTGAAATGAATATGGCACTAAGAGGTGGTAAAAGGATTTCTAATTGCATGTACATGATGTCAACATGTTAATTGTACCAATACATGATGGCAAGTGACTCTTATAAGTTGCAAAGTGAATCTAATGTGGTGAGAAGTCAATTACATGATTGATTAGAGCCAAAATATGGCCCAAAATTGACTTGTAGGAAAGGGGTATCAAGAAGTGGTTAAAGGATGTCTAATTGCATTTATGTGATGTTAACATGTTAATTGTATCAATATATGGGGCAAGTGACTCTTATAGGGTGTAAAGGTACTCTAATATGGTGAACGGTGACTTACATGGTTGATTAGAGCCAAAATGTGGAACAAAATTAACTTGTATGAAAGTGGCATTAATAGGTGGTAAAAGGATGTCAAATTGGATGGATAAGATGTTAACATGTCAATTGTTGCATATATGGTGGAAAGTGACTCTTATAGGGTGCAAAGTGACTCTAATATGGTGAGAATTGACTAACATGGTTAATTAAAACCAAAATGTGGACCAAAATTGACTTGTATGAATATGGGACTAAGAGGTGGTAAAAGGATTTCTAATTGCATGTACATGATGTTAATATGTTAATTGTATCAATATATGGGGCAAGTGACTCTTATCGGGTGTAAAGGTACTCTAATATGGTGAATAGTGACTTACATGGTTGATTAGAGCCAAAATGTGGAACAAAATTAACTTGTATGAAAGTGGCATTAATAGGTGGTAAAAGGATGTCAAATTGGATGTATATAATGTTAACATGTCAATTGTTGCATATATGGTGGCAAGTGACTCTTATAGGGTGCAAAGTAACTCTAATATGGTGAGAAGTGACTAACATGGTTAATTAGAACCAAAATATGGACCAAAATTGACTTGTATGAATATGGCACTAAGAGGTGGTAAAAGGATTTCTAATTGCATGTACATGATGTTAACATGTTAATTGTACCAATATATGATGGCAAGTGACTCTTATAAGTTGCAAAGTGACTCTAATATGGTGAGAAGTCACTTACATGATTGATTAGAGCCAAAATGTGGCCCAAAATTGACTTGTAGGAAAGGGGTACCAAGAGGTGTTTAAAGGATGTCTAATTGCATTTACGTGATGTTAATATGTTAATTGTATCAATATATGGGGAAAGTGACTCCTATAGGGTGTAAAGGTACTCTAATATGGTGAACAGTGACTTACATTGTTGATTAGAGCCAAAATGTGGAACAAAATTAACTTGTATGAAAGTGGCATTAATAGGTGGTAAAAGGATGTCAAATTGGATGTATATGATGTTAACATGTCAATTGTTGCATATATCAAAAGTGACTCTTATAGGGTGCAAAGTGACTCTAATATGGTGAGAAGTGACTAACATGGTTAATTAGAACCAAAATGTGGACCAAAATTGACTTGTATGAATATGGCACTAAGAGGTGGTAAAATGATTTCTAATTGCATGTACATGATGTTAACCTGTTAATTGTACCAATATATGACGGCAAGTGACTCTTATAAGGTGCAAAGTGACTCTAATATGGTGAGAAGTAACTTACATGATAGATTAGAGCCAAAATGTGGCCCAAAATTGACTTGTAGGAAAGGGGTACCCAGAGGTGGTTAAAGGATGTCTAATTGCATTTAGGTGATGTTAACATGTTAATTGTATCAATATATGGGGCAAGTGACTCATATAGGGTGTAAAGGTACTCTAATATGGTGAACAGTGACTTACATGGTTGATTAGAGCCAAAATGTGGAACAAAATTAACTTGTATGAAAGTGGCATTAATAGGTGGTAAAAGGATGTCTAATTGGATGTATATGATGTTAACATGTCAATTGTTGCATATATGGTGGAAAGTGACTCTTATAGGGTGCAAAGTGACTCTAATATGGTGAGAAGTGACTAACATGGTTAATTAGAACCAAAATATGGACCAAAATTGACTTGTATGAATATGGCACTAAGAGGTGGCAAAAGGATTTCTAATTGCATGTACATGATGTTAACATGTTAATTGTACCAATATATAGTGGCAAGTGACTCTTATAAGGTGCAAAGTGACTCTAATATGGTGAGAAGTCACTTACATAATTGATTAGAGCCAAAATGTGGCCCAAAATTGACTTGTACGAAAGGGGTACCAAGAGGTGGTTAAAGAATGTCTAATTGCATGTACATGATGTTAACATGTTAATTATATAAATATTTGGTGGCAAGTAACTCTTATAGGGTACAAAGTGACTATAATACGGTGAAAAGTGACTAACATGGTTAATTAGAACCAAAATGTGGACCAAAATTGACTTGTATGAATATGGCACTAAGAGGTGGTAAAAGGATTTCTAATCGCATGTACATGATGTCAACATGTTAATTGTACCAATATATGATCGCAAGTGACTCTTATAAGGTAAAAAGTAACTCGAATATGGTGAGAAGTCACTTACATGATTGATTAGAGCCAAAATGTGGCCCAAAATTGACTTGTAGGAAAGGGGTATCAAGAGGTGGTTAAAGGATGTCTAATTGCATTTACGTGATGTTAACATGTTAATTGTATCAATATATGGGGCAAGTGACTTTTATAGGGTGTAAAGGTACTCTAATATGGTGAACGGTGACTTACATGGTTGATTAGAGTCAAAATATGGAACAAAATTAACTTGTATGAAAGTGGCATTAATAGGTGGTAAAAGCATATATCAAAAGTGACTCTTATAGGGTGCAAAGTGACTCTAATATGGTGAGAAGTGACTAACATGGTTAATTAGAACCAAAATGTGGACCAAAATTGACTTGTATGAATATGGCACTAAGAGGTGGTAAAATGATTTCTAATTGCATGTACATGATGTTAACCTGTTAATTGTACCAATATATGACGGCAAGTGACTCTTATAAGGTGCAAAGTGACTCTAATATGGTGAGAAGTAACTTACATGATAGATTAGAGCCAAAATGTGGCCCAAAATTGACTTGTAGGAAAGGGGTACCCAGAGGTGGTTAAAGGATGTCTAATTGCATTTAGGTGATGTTAACATGTTAATTGTATCAATATATGGGGCAAGTGACTCATATAGGGTGTAAAGGTACTCTAATATGGTGAACAGTGACTTACATGGTTGATTAGAGCCAAAATGTGGAACAAAATTAACTTGTATGAAGTGGCATTAATAGGTGGTAAAAGGATGTCTAATTGGATGTATATGATGTTAACATGTCAATTGTTGCATATATGGTGGAAAGTGACTCTTATAGGGTGCAAAGTGACTCTAATATGGTGAGAAGTGACTAACATGGTTAATTAGAACTAAAATATGGACCAAAATTGACTTGTATGAATATGGCACTAAGAGTGGCAAAAGGATTTCTAATTGCATGTACATGATGTTAACATGTTATTGTACCAATATATAGTGGCAAGTGACCTCTTATAAGGTGCAAAGTGACTCTAATATGGTGAGAAGTCACTTACATAATTGATTAGAGCCAAAATGTGGCCCAAAATTGACTTGTACGAAAGGGGTACCAAGAGGTGGTTAAAGAATGTCTAATTGCATGTACATGATGTTAACATGTTAATTATATAAATATTTGGTGGCAAGTAACTCTTATAGGGTACAAAGTGACTATAATACGGTGAAAAGTGACTAACATGGTTAATTAGAACCAAAATGTGGACCAAAATTGACTTGTATGAATATGGCACTAAGAGGTGGTAAAATGATTTCTAATTGCATGTACATGATGTTAACCTGTTAATTGTACCAATATATGACGGCAAGTGACTCTTATAAGGTGCAAAGTGACTCTAATATGGTGAGAAGTAACTTACATGATAGATTAGAGCCAAAATGTGGCCCAAAATTGACTTGTAGGAAAGGGGTACCCAGAGGTGGTTAAAGGATGTCTAATTGCATTTAGGTGATGTTAACATGTTAATTGTATCAATATATGGGGCAAGTGACTCATATAGGGTGTAAAGGTACTCTAATATGGTGAACAGTGACTTACATGGTTGATTAGAGCCAAAATGTGGAACAAAATTAACTTGTATGAAAGTGGCATTAATAGGTGGTAAAAGGATGTCTAATTGGATGTATATGATGTTAACATGTCAATTGTTGCATATATGGTGGAAAGTGACTCTTATAGGGTGCAAAGTGACTCTAATATGGTGAGAAGTGACTAACATGGTTAATTAGAACTAAATATGGACCAAAATTGACTTGTATGAATATGGCACTAAGAGGTGGCAAAAGGATTCTAATTGCATGTACATGATGTTAACATGTTAATTGTACCAATATATAGTGGCAAGTGACTCTTATAAGGTGCAAAGTGACTCTAATATGGTGAGAAGTCACTTACATAATTGATTAGAGCCAAAATGTGGCCCAAAATTGACTTGTACGAAAGGGGTACCAAGAGGTGGTTAAAGAATGTCTAATTGCATGTACATGATGTTAACATGTTAATTATATAAATATTTGGTGGCAAGTAACTCTTATAGGGTACAAAGTGACTATAATACGGTGAAAAGTGACTAACATGGTTAATTAGAACCAAAATGTGGACCAAAATTGACTTGTATGAATATGGCACTAAGAGGTGGTAAAAGGATTTCTAATCGCATGTACATGATGTCAACATGTTAATTGTACCATATATGATCGCAAGTGACTCTTATAAGGTAAAAAGTAACTCGAATATGGTGAGAAGTCACTTACATGATTGATTAGAGCCAAAATGTGGCCCAAAATTGACTTGTAGGAAAGGGGTATCAAGAGGTGGTTAAAGGATGTCTAATTGCATTTACGTGATGTTAACATGTTAATTGTATCAATATATGGGGCAAGTGACTTTTATAGGGTGTAAAGGTACTCTAATATGGTGAACGGTGACTTACATGGTTGATTAGAGTCAAAATATGGAACAAAATTAACTTGTATGAAAGTGGCATTAATAGGTGGTAAAAGGATGTCAAATTGGATGTATATGATGTTAACATGTCAATTGTTGCATATATGGTGGAAAGTGACTCTTATAGGGTGCAAAGTGACTAATATAGTGAGAAGTGACTAACATGGTTAATTAGAGTAAAAATCTGGACCAAAATTGACTTCTATGAATATGGCACTAAGAGGTGGTAAAAGGATTTCTAATTGCATGTACATGATGTTAACATGTTAATTGTACCAATATATGATGGCAAGTGACTCTTATAAGGCGCAAAGTGACTCTAATATGGTGAGAAGTCACTTACATGATTGATTAGAGCCAAAATGTGGCCCAAAATTGACTTGTAGGAAAGGGGTATCAAGAGGTGGTTAAAGGATGTCTAATTGCATTTACGTGATGTTAAAATGTTAATTGTATCAATATATGGGGCAAGTGACTCTTATAGGGTGTAAAGGTACTCTAATATGGTGAACGGTGACTTACATGGTTGATTAGAGCCAAAATGTGGAACAAAATTAACATGTATGAAAGTGGCATTAATAGGTGGTAAAAGGATGTCAAATTGGATGTATATGATGTTAACATGTCAATTGTTGCATATATGGTGGAAAGTGACTCTTATAGGGTGCAAAGTGACTCTAATATGGTGAGAAGCGACTAACATGGTTAATTAGAACGAAAATGTGGACCAAAATTGACTTCTATGAATATGCTACTAAGAGGTGGTAAAAGGATTTCTAATTGCATGTACATGATGTTAACATGTTAAATGTACCAATATATGGTGGCAAGTGACACTTATAAGGTGCAAAGTGACTCTAATATGGTGAGAAGTCACTTACATAATTGATTAGAGCCAAAATATGGCCCAAATTGACTTGTACGAAAGGGGTACCAAGAGGCGGTTAAAGTATGTCTAATTGCATGTACATGATGTTAACATGTTAATTATATAAATATTTGGTGGCAAGTAACTCTTATAGGGTACAAAGTGACTATAATACGGTGAAAAATGACTAACATGGTTAATTAGAACCAAAATGTGGACCAAAATTGAAATGAATATGGCACTAAGAGGTGGTAAAAAGGATTTCTAATTGCATGTACATGATGTCAACATGTTAATTGTACCAATACATGATGGCAAGTGACTCTTATAAGTTGCAAAGTGAATCTAATGTGGTGAGAAGTCAATTACATGATTGATTAGAGCCAAAATATGGCCCAAATTGACTTGTAGGAAAGGGGTATCAAGAAGTGGTTAAAGGATGTCTAATTGCATTTATGTGATGTTAACATGTTAATTGTATCAATATATGGGGCAAGTGACTCTTATAGGGTGTAAAGGTACTCTAATATGGTGAACGGTGGACTTACATGGTTGATTAGAGCAAAATGTGGAACAAAATTAACTTGTATGAAAGTGGCATTAATAGGTGGTAAAAGGATGTCAAAATTGGATGGATAAGATGTTAACATGTCAATTGTTGCATATATGGTGGAAAGTGACTCTTATAGGGTGCAAAGTGACTCTAATATGGTGAGAATTGACTAACATGGTTAATTAAAACCAAAATGTGGACCAAAATTGACTTGTATGAATATGGGACTAAGAGGTGGTAAAAGGATTTCTAATTGCATGTACATGATGTTAATATGTTAATTGTATCAATATATGGGGCAAGTGACTCTTATTCGGGTGTAAAGGTACTCTAATATGGTGAATAGTGACTTACATGGTTGATTAGAGCCAAAATGTGGAACAAAATTAACTTGTATGAAAGTGGCATTAATAGGTGGTAAAAGGATGTCAAATTGGATGTATATAATGTTAACATGTCAATTGTTGCATATATGGTGGCAAGTGACTCTTATAGGGTGCAAAGTAACTCTAATATGGTGAGAAGTGACTAACATGGTTAATTAGAACCAAAATATGGACCAAAATTGACTTGTATGAATATGGCACTAAGAGGTGGTAAAAGGATTTCTAATTGCATGTACATGATGTTAACATGTTAATTGTACCAATATATGATGGCAAGTGACTCTTATAGAGTTGCAAAGTGACTCTAATATGGTGAGAAGTCACTTACATGATTGATTAGAGCCAAAAATGTGGCCCAAAATTGACTTGTAGGAAAAGGGGTACCAAGAGGTGTTTAAAGGATGTCTAATTGCATTTACGTGATGTTAATATGTTAATTGTATCAATATATGGGGAAAGTGACTCCTATAGGGTGTAAAGGTACTCTAATATGGTGAACAGTGACTTACATTGTTGATTAGAGCCAAAATGTGGAACAAAATTAACTTGTATGAAAGTGGCATTAATAGGTGGTAAAAGGATGTCAAATTGGATGTATATGATGTTAACAGTCAATTGTTGCATATATCAAAAGTGACTCTTATAGGGTGCAAAGTGACTCTAATATGGTGAGAAGTGACTAACATGGTTAATTAGAACCAAAAGTGGACCAAAATTGACTTGTATGAATATGGCACTAAGAGGTGGTAAAATGATTTCTAATTGCATGTACATGATGTTAACCTGTTAATTGTACCAATATATGACGGCAAGTGACTCTTATAAGTGCAAAGTGACTCTAATATGGTGAGAAGTAACTTACATGATAGATTATAGCCAAAATTGTGGCCCAAAATTGACTTGTAGGAAAGGGGTACCCAGAGGTGGTTAAAGGATGTCTAATTGCATTTAGGGTGATGTTAACATGTTAATTGTATCAATATATGGGGCAAGTGACTCATATAGGTGTAAAGGTACTCTAATATGGTGAACAGTGACTTACATGGTTGATTAGAGCCAAATGTGGAACAAAATTAACTTGTATGAAAGTGGCATTATAGGTGGTAAAAGGATGTCTAATTGGATGTATATGATGTTAACATGTCAATTGTTGCATATATGGTGGAAAGTGACTCTTATAGGGTGCAAAGTGACTCTATATGGTGAGAAGTGACTAACATGGTTAATTAGACCAAAATATGGACCAAATTGACTTGTATGAATATGGCACTAAGAGGTGGCAAAAGGATTTCTAATTGCATGTACATGATGTTAACATGTTAATTGTACCAATATATAGTGGCAAGTGACTCTTATAAGGTGCAAAGTGACTCTAATATGGTGAGAAGTCACTTACATAATTGATTAGAGCCAAAATGTGGCCCAAAATTGACTTGTACGAAAGGGGTACCAAGAGGTGGTTAAAGAATGTCTAATTGCATGTACATGATGTTAACATGTTAATTATATAAATATTTGGTGGCAAGTAACTCTTATAGGGTACAAAGTGACTATAATACGGTGAAAAGTGACTAACATGGTTAATTAGAACCAAAATGTGGACCAAAATTGACTTGTATGAATATGGCACTAAGAGGTGGTAAAAGGATTTCTAATCGCATGTACATGAATGTCAACATGTTAATTGTACCAATATATGATCGCAAGTGACTCTTATAAGGTAAAAAGTAACTCGAATATGGTGAGAAGTCACTTACATGATTGATTAGAGCCAAAATGTGCCCAAAATTGACTGTAGGAAAGGGGTATCAAGAGGTGGTTAAAGGATGTCTAATTGCATTTACGTGATGTAACAGGTTAATTGTATCATATATGGGGCAAGTGACTTTTATAGGGTGTAAAGGTACTCTAATATGGTGAACGGTGACTTACATGGTTGATTAGAGTCAAAATATGGAACAAAATTAACTTGTATGAAAGTGGCATTAATAGGTGGTAAAAGGATGTCAAATTGGATGTATAGGAATGTTAACATGTCAATTGTTGCATATATCAAAAGTGACTCTTATAGGGTGCAAAGTGACTCTAATATTGTGAGAAGTGACTAACATGGTTAATTAGAACCAAAATGTGGACCAAAATTTGACTTGTAGGAATATGGCACTAAGAGGTGGTAAAATGATTTCTAATTGCATGTACATGATGTTAACCTGTTAATTGTACCAATATATGACGGCAAGTGACTCTTATAAGGTGCAAATTGACTCTAATATGGTGAGAAGTAACTTACATGATAATTAGAGCCAAAATGTGGCCCAAATTGACTTGTAGGAAAGGGGTACCCAGAGGTGGTTAAAGATGTCTAATTGCCTTTAGGTGATGTTAACATGTTAATTGTATCAATATATGGGGCAAGTGACTCATATAGGTTGTAAAGGTACTCTAATATGGTTAACATGACTTACATGGTTATTAGAGCCAAAATGTGGAACAAATTAACTGTATGAAAAGTGGCATTAATAGGTGGTAAAAGGATGTCTAATTGGATGTATATGATGTTAACCATGTCAATTGTTGCATATATGGTGGAAAGTGACTCTTATAGGGTGCAAAGTGACTCTAATATGGTGAGAATGACTAACATGGTTAATTAGAACTAAAATATGGACCAAAATTGACTTGTATGAATATGGCACTAAGAGGTGGCAAAGGGATTTCTAATTGCATGTACATGATGTTAACATGTTAATTGTACCAATAATAGTGGCAAGTGACTCTTATAAGGTGCAAAGTGACTCTAATATGGTGAGAAGTCACTTACATAATTGATTAGAGCCAAAATGTGGCCCAAAATTGACTTGTACGAAAGGGGTACCTAAGAGGTGGTTAAAGATGTCTAATTGCATGTACATGATGTTAACATGTTAATTATATAAATATTTGGTGCAAGTAACTCTTATAGGGTACAAAGTGACTATAATACGGTGAAAAGTGACTAACATGGTTAATTAGAACCAAAATGTGGACAAAATTGACTTGTATGAATATGGACTAAGAAGGTGGTAAAAGGATTTCTAATCGCATGTACATGATGTCAACATGTTAATTGTACCAATATATGATCGCAAGCAAGTGACTCTTATAAGGTAAAAAGTAACTCGAATATGGTGAAAGTCACTTACATGATGATTAGAGCCAAATGTGGCCAAAATTGACTTGTAGGAAAGGGTATCAAGAGGTGGTTAAAGGATGTCTAATTGCATTTACGTGATGTTAACATGTTAATTGTATCAATATATGGGGCAAGTGACTTTTATAGGGTGTAAAGGTACTCTAATATGGTGAACGGTGACTTAACATGGTTGATTAGAGTCAAATATGGAGGACAAAATTAACTTGTATGAAGTGGCATTAATAGGTGGTAAAAGGATGTCAAATTGGATGTATATTGATGTTAACTGTCAATTGTTGGCATATGGTGGAAAGTGACTCTTATAGGGTGCCAAAGTGACTAATATAGTGAGAAGTGACTAACATGGTTAATTAGAGTAAAAAATGTGGACCAAAATGACTTCTATGAATAGGGCACTAAGAGGTGGTAAAAAGGATTTCTAATTGCATGTACATGATGTTAACATGTTATGT
>NW_027417152.1:0-33659 GCF_009905375.1 Apium graveolens
ACCAAATATTTATAATTAACATTTAACATATGTACATGCAATTAGACATCCTTTAACCACCTCTTGGTACCGCTTTCGTACAAGTCAATTTTGGGCCACTTTTGGCTCTAATCAATTATGTAAGTGAGTTCTCACCATATTAGTCACTTTGCACCTTATAAGAGTCACTTGCCACCATATATTGGTACAATTAACATGTTAACAATCGGTACATGCATTAAAAATCCTTTTACCCCTCTTAGTGCCAATTCTCACAAGTCAATTTTGGTCCACATTTAGGGTTCCAATTAACCATGTTAGTCACTTCTCAACCATATTAGAGTCACTTTTCACCCTATAAGAGTCACTTTCCACCATATATGCAACAATTGACATGTTAACATCATATCCTCCAATTTGACATCCTTTACCACCTATTAATGCCACTTTCATACAAGTTAATTTTGTTCCATTTTGTCGCCTAATCACCATGTAAGTCACCGTTCACCATATTAGAGTACCTTTACACCCTATAGAGTCACTTGCCCCATATATTGATACAATTAACATGTTAACATCACGTAAATGCAATTAGACATCTTTTAACCACTTTCTTGATACCACTTTCCTACAAGTCAATTTTGGGCCACATTTTGACTCTAATCAATCATGTAAGTGACTTCTCACCATATTAGAGTCACTTTGCACCTTATAAGAGTCACTTGCCATCATATATTGGTACAATTAACACGTTGACATCATGTACATGCAATTAGAAATCCTTTTACCACCTCTTAGTGCCATATTCATACAAGTCAATTTTGGTCCACATTTTGGTTCTAATTAACCATGTTAGTCACGTTTCACCGTATTATTGACACTTTGCACCCATAAGAGTTACTTGCCAACAAATTTTATATAATTAACATGTTAACATCATGTACATGCAATTAGACATCCTTTAACCACCTCTTGGTACCCCTTTCGTACAAGTCATTTTGGGCCACATTTTGGCTCTAATCATTATATAAGTGACTTCTCACCATATTAGAGTTACTTTGCACCTATATAGAGTCACTTGCCCATATATTGGGTACAATTAACATTTCATCATACATGCAATTAGAAACCTTTTACCACCTCTTAGTGCCATATTCATACAAGTCAATTTTGGTCCACATTTAGGTTCCAATTACCATGTTAGTCACTTCTCACCATATTAGAGTCACTTTGCACCCTATAAGAGTCACTTTCCACCATATATGCAACAATTGACATGTTAACATCATATACATCCATTTGACATCCTTTTACCACCTATTATGCCACTTTCATACAAGTTAATTTTGTTCCCATTTTGCCTCTAATCAACCATGTAAGTCACTGTTCACCAATATGAGTACCTTTACCCTTATAATGAGTCACTTGCCCCATATATTTATATAATTAACATTTGAACATCACGTAAATGCATTAGACATCCTTTAACCACCTCTTGGTACCCCTTTCCTACAAGTCAATTTTGGGCCACATTTTGGCTCTAATCAATCATGTAAGTGACTTCTCACCATATTAGAGTCACTTTGCACCTTATAAAGAGTCACTTGCCATCATATATTGGTACAATTAGCATGTTAACATCATGTACATTGCAATTAGAAATCCTTTTACCACCTCTTAGTGCCATATTCATACAAGTCATTTTGTACCACATTTGGCTTCTAAATGTAACCATGAGTGACGTGTTCACGCATTTAAGAGGTACCTTTACACCCTATATGAAGTGCACTTGCCCCATATATGTAATAAAATTAACATTTAACAATCAGCGAAAATGCAATTAGACACCTGGTAATAAACCACCTCTTTGTAGCCCCTTTCCTACAGTCAATTTTGGGCCCCCTTTTGGCCTCAATCATCATGTAAGGTGATTTCTCACCTATATAGAGTCACTTGCGCCTATAAAGAGTGTCACTTTGCCATCATATAGTAGTAGCAGTAACATGTTAACATCATGTGACATGCAATTAGAAATCCTTTTACCACCTCTAGTGCCATATTCATAGAAAGTACAATTTTGGTTGCCACACTTTTGGTTTCTAATTAACCATGTTAGTCAGCTTCTCACCATATTAGAGGTCACTTGGCACCCTATAAGAGCACTTTCCACCATATATGCATACAATTGACATGTTGTAACATCATATACATCCAATTTGACATCCTTTTAACCACCTATTAATTGCCACTTTCATACAAGTGTAATTTTGGTCCACATTTTGGCTCTAATCACCATATAAGTCACCGTTCACCAGTATTCGAGTACCTTATACCCTATAGAGTCACTTGCCCCCATATATTGATACAATTAACAGTTAACATCATGTAAATGCAATTAGACATCATTTAACCACCTCTTGAGAAACGCCCTTTCCTATAAGTCAATTTTGGGCCCACATTTTGGCTCGAATCAATCATGTAAGTGACTTCTCAACATATTAGAGTCACTTTGCACCTTATAGAGCACACTTGCCATCATATATTGGTACATAACTGTTGACATCATGTACATAGCAATTAGAAATCCTTTTACCACCTCTTAGTGCCATATTCATACAAGTCAATTTGGTCCATATTTTGGTTCTAATTAACCATGTAGTCACTTTACACCGTATTATAGTCACTTTGCACCCTATAAGAGTTACTTGCCACCCAAATATTTATATAATTAACATGTTAACATCATGTACATGCAATTAGACATTCTTTAACCACCTCTTGGTACCCCTTTCGTACAAGTCAATTTGGGCCACATTTTGGCTCTAATCAATTATGTAAGTGACTTCTCACCATATTAGAGTCACTTTGCACCTTATAAGAGTCACTTGCCACCATATATTGGTACAATTAACATGTTAACATCATGTACATGCAATTAGAAATCCTTTTACCACCTCTTAGTGCCATATTCATACAAGTCAATTTTGGTCCACATTTTGGTTCTAATTAACCATGTTAGTCACTTCTCACCATATTAGAGTCAATTTGCACCCTATAAGAGTCACTTTCCACCATATAGCAACAATTGACATGTTACCATCATATACATCCAATTAGACATCCTTTTACCACCTATTAATGCCACTTTCATACAAGTTAATTTTGTTCCACATTTTGCCTCTAATCAACCATGTATGTCACTGTTCACCATATTAGAGTACCTTTACACCCTATAAGAGTCACTTGCCCCATATATTGATATAATTAACATTTGAACATCACGTAAATGCAATTAGACATCCTTTAACTCACCTCTTGGTACCCCTTTCCTACAAGTCAATTTTGGGCCACATTTTGGCTCTAATCAATCATGTAAGTGACTTCTCACCGTATTAGAGTCACTTTGCACCTTATAAGAGTCACTTGCCATCATATATTAGTACAATTAACCTGTTACATCATGTACATGCAATTAGAAATCCTTTTACCACCTCTTAGTGCCATATTCTTATAAGTCAATTTTGTTCCACATTTTTGTTCTAATCACCTTGTAAGTGACTTTTCACCATATTAGAGTCACTTAGCACCCTATAAGAGTCACTTTCCACCATATATACAACAATAAACATGTTACATCATATACATCCAATTTGACATACTTTTACCACCTATTAATGCCACTTTCATAAAAGTTAATTTTGTTCCACATTTTGGCTCTAATCAACCATATAAGTCACTTTTCCACCATATTAGAGTACCTTTACACCTTATAAGAGTCACTTGCCCCATATATTGATACAATTAACATGTTAACATCACGTAATGTAATTAGACATCCTTTAATAACCTCTTGGTATCCCTTTACCTACAAGTCAATTTCCGGCCACATTTTGGCTCTAATCAATCATGTTAGTGACTTCTCATCATAATAGAGTCACTTTGCACCTTATAAGAGTCACTTGCCATCATATATTGGTACAATTAACATGTTAACATCATGTACATGCAATGAAAATCATTTTACCACCTCTTAGGGCCATATTCATACAAGTCAATTTTGTCCACATTTTGGTTTTAATTGACCATGTTGGTCACTTTTTACCATATTAGAGTCACTTTGCACCCTATAAGAGTCAGTTTCCACCATATATTTATACAATTAGCATGTTAACATCATTGTACATGCAATCAGACATCCTTTAACCACCTCTTGGTACCCCTTTCGTATAAGTCAATATTGGGCCCCATTTTGGCGCTAATTAAACATGTAAGTGACTTCTCACAATATTAGAGTCACTTTGCACCTTATAAGAGTCACTTGCCATCATATATTGGTACATTTAACATGTTAAAATCATGTACATGCAATTAGAAATCCTTTTACCACCTCTTAGTGCCACATTCATACAAGTCAATTTTGGTCCACATTTTGGTTCTAATTAACCAGGTAAGTCACTTTTCACCATATTAGAGTCATTTTGCACCCTATATGAGTCACTTCTCACCATATTGGAGTCACTTTATACCTTATAAGAGTCACTTGCCATCATATATTGGTACAATTAACATGTTAACATCATGTACATGCAATTAGAAATCCTTTCCCACCTCTTAGTGCCATATTCATACAAGTCAATTTTGGTCCACATTTTGGTTCTAATTAACCATGTTAGTCACTTTTCACCATATTAGAGTCACTTTGCACCCTATAAGAGTCACTTGCCACCAAATATTGATATAATTAACATGTTAACATCATGTACATACAATTAGACATCCTTTAACCACCTCTTGGTACCCCCCTTTCGTACAAGTCAATTTTGGGCCACATTTTGGCTCTAATCAATCATGTAAGTGACTTCTCACCATATTAGAGTCACTTTGCACCTTATAAGAGTCACTTGCCATCATATATTGGTACAATTAACATGTTAACATCATGTACATGCAATTAGAAATCCTTTTACCACCTCTTAGTTCCATATTCATACAATTCAATTTTGGTCCATATTTTGGTTCTAATTAACCATGTTAGTCACTTCTAACCATATTAGTCACTTTGCAACACTATAAGAGTCACTTTCCACCATATATGCAACAATTGACATGTTAACATCTTATACATACAATTTGACATCCTTTTACCACCTACTAATGCCACTTTCATACAAGTTAATTTTGTTCCACATTTTGGCTCTAATCAACCATGTAAGTCACCGTTCACCATATTAGAGTACCTTTACACCCTATAAAAGTCACTTGCCCCATATATTGATACAATTAACATGTTAACATCACGTAAATGCAATTAGACATCCTTTAACCACCTCTTGATACCCCCTTTCCTACAAGTCAATTTTGGGCCACATTTTGGCTCTAATAAATCATGTAAGTGACTTCTCGCCATATTAGAGTCACTTTGCACCTTATAAGAGTCACTTGCGATCATATATTGGTACAATTAACATGTTGAAATCATGTACATGCGATTAGAAATCCTTTTACCACCTCTTAGTGCCATATTCATACAAGTCAATTTTGCTCCATATTTTGGTTCTAATTAACCATGTTAGTCACTTTTCACCGTATTATAGTCACTTTGCACCCTATAAGAGTTACTTGCCACCAAATATTTATATAATTAACATGTTAACATCATGTACATGCAATTAGACATTCTTTAACCACCTCTTGGTACCCCTTTCGTACAAGTCAATTTTGGGCCACATTTTGGCTCCAATCAATTATGTAAGGGACTTCTCACCATATTAGAGTCACTTTGCACCTTATAAGAGTCACTTGCCACTATATATTGGTATAATTAACATGTTAACATGTACATGCAATTAGAAATTCTTTTACCACCTCTTAGTGCCATATTCATACAAGTCAATTTTGGTCCACATTTTGGTTCTAATTAACCATGTTAGTCACTTCTCACCATATTAGAGTCACTTTGCACCCTATAAGAGTCACTTTCCACCATATATGCAACAATTGACATGTTAACATCATATACATCCAATTAGACATCCTTTTACCACCTATTAATGCCACTTTCATACAAGTTAATTTTGTTCCACATTTTGGCTCTAATCAACCATGTAAGTCACTGTTCACCATATTAGAGTACCTTTACACCCTATATGAGTCACTTGCCCCGTATATTGATACACTTAACATGTTAACATCACCTAAATGCAATTAGACATCCTTTAACACCTCTGGGTACCCCTTTCCTACAAGTCAATTTTGGGCCACATTTTGGCTCTAATCTATCATGTAAGTTACTTCTCACCATATTAGAGTCACTTTGCACCTTATAAGAGTCACTTGTCGTCATATATTGGTACAATTAACAGGTTAACATCATGTACATGCAATTAGAAATCATTTTACCACCTCTTAGTGCCATATTCATACAAGTCAATTTTGGTCCACATTTTGGTTCTAATTAACCATGTTAGTCACTTCTCACCATATTAGAGTCACTTTGCACCCTATAAGAGTCACTTTCCACCATATATGCAACAATTGACATGTTAACATCATATACATCCAATTTGACATCCTTTTACCACCTATTAATGCCACTTTCATACAAGTTAATTTTGTTCCACATTTTGGCTCTAATCAACCATGTAAGTCACTGTTCACCATATTAGAGTACCTTTACACCCTATAGGAGTCACTTGCCCCTTATATTGATACAATTAACATATTAACATCACGTAAATGCAATTAGACATCCTTTAAACACCTCTTGGTACCCCTTTCCTACAAGTCAATTTTGGGGCCACATTTTGGCTCTAATCAATCATGTAAGTGACTTCTCACCATATTAGAGTCACTTTGCAACTTATAAGAGTCACTTGCCATCATATATTGGTACAATTAACATGTTAACATCATGTACATGCAATTAGAAATCCTTTTACCACCTCTTAGTGCCATATTCATACAATTCAATTTTGGTCCACATTTTGGTTCTAATTAACCATGTTAGTCACTTCTTACCATATTAGTCACTTTGCACACTATAAGAGTCACTTTCCACCATATATGCAACAATTGACATGTTAACATCTTATACATCCAATTTGACATCCTTTTACCACCTACTAATGCCACTTTCATACAAGTTAATTTTGTTCCACATTTTGGCTCTAATCAACCATGTAAGTCACTGTTCACCATATTAGAGTACCTTTACACCCTATAAGAGTCACTTGCCCCATATATTGATACAATTAACATATTAACATCATGTAATGCAATTAGACATCCTTTATACACCTCTTGGTACCCCTTTCCTACAAGTCAATTTTGGGCCACATTTTGGCACTAATCAATCATGTAAGTGACTTCTCACCATATTAGAGTCACTTTGCACCTTATAAGAGTCACTTGCCATCATATATTGGTACAATTAACATGTTGACATCATGTACATGCAATTAGAAATCCTTTTACCACCTCTTAGTGCCATATTCGTACAAGTCAATTTTGGTCCACATTTTGGTTCTAATTAACCATGTTGGTCACTTTTCACCGTATTATAGACACTTTGCACCCTATAAAAGTTACTTGCCACCAAATATTTATATAATTAACATGTTAACATCATGTACATGCAATTAGACATCCTTTAAACCACCTCTTGGTACCCCTTTCGTACAAGTCAATTTTGGGCCACATTTTGGCTCTAATCAATTATGTAAGTGACTTCTCACCATATTAGAGTCACTTTGCACCTTATAAGAGTCACTTGCCACCATATATTGGTAAATTTAACATGTTAACATCATGTACATGCAATTAGAAATCCTTTTACCACCTCTTAGTGCCATATTCATACACGTCAATTTTGGTCCACATTTAGGTTCCAATTAACCATGTTAGTCACTTCTCACCATATTAGAGTCACTTTGCACCCTATAAGAGTCACGTTCCACCATATATGCAACAATTGACATGTTAACATCATATACATCCAATTTGACATCCTTTTACCACCTATTAATGCCACTTTCATACAAGTTAATTTTGTTCCACATTTTGCCTCTAATCAACCATGTAAGTCACTGTTCACCATATTAGAGTACCTTTACACCCTATAAGAGTCACTTGCCCATATATTGATATAATTAACATTTGAACATCATGTAAATGCAATTAGACATCCTTTAACCACCTCTTGGTACCCCTTTCCTACAAGTCAATTTTGGGCCTCATTTTGGCTCTAATCAATCATGTAATTGACTTCTCACCATATTAGAGTCACTTTGCACCTTATAAGAGTCACTTGCCATCATATATTGGTACAATTAGCATGTTAACATCATGTACATGCAATTAGAAATCCTTTTACCACCTCTTAGTGCCATATTCATACAAGTCAATTTTGGTCCACATTTTGGCTCTGATCAACCATGTAAGTCACTGTTCACCGTATTAGAGTACCTTTACACCCTATATGAGTCACTTGCCCCATATATTGATACAATTAACATATTAACATCACGAAAATGCAATTAGACATCCTTTAACCACCTCTTGGTACCCCTTTCCTACAAGTCAATTTTGGGCCACATTTTGGCTCTAATCAATCATGTAAGTGACTTCTCACCATATTAGAGTCACTTTGCGCCTTATAAGAGTCACTTGCCATCATATATTGGTACAATTAACATGTTAACATCATGTACATGCAATTAGAAATCCTTTTACCACCTCTTAGTGCCATATTCATAGAAGTCAATTTTGGTCCACATTTTACTCTAATTAACCATGTTAGTCACTTCTCACTATATTAGTCACTTTGCACCCTATAAGAGTCACTTTCCACCATATATGCAACAATTGACATGTTAACATCATATACATCCAATTTGACATCCTTTTACCACCTATTAATGCCACTTTCATACAAGTTAATTTTGTTCCATATTTTGACTCTAATCAACCATGTAAGTCACCGTTCACCATATTAGAGTACCTTTACACCCTATAAAAGTCACTTACCCCATATATTGATACAATTAACATGTTAACATCACGTAAATGCAATTAGACATCCTTTAACCACCTCTTGATACCCCTTTCCTACAAGTCAATTTTGGGCCACATTTTGGCTCTAATCAATCATGTAAGTGACTTCTCACCATATTCGAGTTACTTTTTACCTTATAAGAGTCACTTGCGATCATATATTGGTACAATTAACATGTTGACATCATGTACATGCGATTAGAAATCCTTTTACCACCTCTTAGTGCCATATTCATACAAGTCAATTTTGGTCCACATTTTGGTTCTAATTAACCATGTTAGTCACTTTTCACCGTATTATAGTCACTTTGTACCCTATAAGAGTTACTTGCCACCAAATATTTATATAATTAACATGTTAACATCATGTACATGCAATTAGACATTCTTTAACCACCTCTTGGTACCCCTTTCGTACAAGTCAATTTTGGGCCACATTTTGGCTCTAATCAATTATGTAAGTGACTTCTCACCATATTAGAGTCACTTTGCACCTTATAAGAGTCACTTGCCACTATATATTGGTACAATTAACATGTTAACATCATGTACATGCAATTAGAAATCCTTTTGCCACCTCTTAGTGCCATATTCATACAAGTCAATTTTGGTCCATATTTTGGTTCTAATTAACCATGTTAGTCACTTCTCACCATATTAGAGTCACTTTGCACCCTATAAGAGTCACTTTCCACCATATATGCAACAATTGACATGTTAACATCATATACATCCAATTAGACATCCTTTTACCACCTATTAATGCCACTTTCATACAAGTTAATTTTGTTCCACATTTTGGCTCTAATCAACCATGTAAGTCACTGTTCACCATATTAGAGTACCTTTACACCCTATATGAGTCACTTGCCCCATATATTGATACAATTAACATGTTAACATCACCTAAATGCAATTAGACATCCTTTAACCACCTCTGGGTACCCCTTTCCTACAAGTCAATTTTGGGCCACATTTTGGCTCTAATCTATCATGTAAGTTACTTCTCACCATATTAGAGTCACTTTGCACCTTATAAGAGTCACTTGCCGTCATATATTGGTACAATTAACAGGTTAACATCATGTACATGCAATTAGAAATCATTTTACCACCTCTTAGTGCCATATTCATACAAGTCAATTTTGGTCCACATTTTGGTTCTAATTAACCATGTTAGTCACTTCTCACCATATTAGAGTCACTTTGCACCCTATAAGAGTCACTTTTGATATATGCAACAATTGACATGTTAACATCATATACATCCAATTTGACATCCTTTTACCACCTATTAATGCCACTTTCATACAAGGTAATTTTGTTCCACATTTTGGCTCTAATCAACAATGTAAGTCACTGTTCACCATATTAGAGTACCTTTACACCCTATAGGAGTCACTTGCCCCATATATTGATACAATTAACATATTAACATCACGTAAATGCAATTAGACATCCTTTAAACACCTCTTGGTACCCCTTTCCTACAAGTCAATTTTGGGCCACATTTTGGCTCTAATCAATCATGTAAGTGACTTCTCACCATATTAGAGTCACTTTGCAACTTATAAGAGTCACTTGCCATCATATATTGGTACAATTAACATGTTAACATCATGTACATGCAATTAGAAATCCTTTTACCACCTCTTAGTGCCATATTCATACAAGTCAATTTTGGTCCATATTTTGGTTCTAATTAACCATGTTAGTCACTTCTCACCATATTAGAGTTACTTTGCACCCTATAAGAGTCACTTGCCACCATATATGCAACAATTGACATGTTAACATTATATACATCCAATTTGACATCCTTTTACCACCTATTAATGCCACTTTCATACAAGTTAATTTTATTCCACATTTTGGCTCTAATCAACCATGTAAGTCACTATTCACCATATTAGAGTACCTTTACACCCGATAAGAGTCACTTGCCCCATATATTGATACAATTAACATATTAACATCATGTACATGCAATTAGAAATCCTTTTACCACCTCTTAGTCCCATATTCATACAAGTCAATTTTGGTCCACATTTTGGTTTTAATTAACCATGTTAGTCAATTCTCACCATATTAGAGTCACTTTGCACCCTATAAGAGTCACTTTCCACCATATATGCAACAATTGACATGTTAACATCTTATCCATCCAATTTGACATCCTTTTACCACCTATTAATGCCACTTTCATACAAGTTAATTTTGTTCCACATTTTGGCTCTAATCAACCATGTAAGTCACCGTTCACCATATTAGAGTAACTTTACACCCTATAAGAGTCACTTGCCCCATATATTGATACAATTAACATGTTAACATCACATAAATGCAATTAGACATCCTTTAACCACTTCTTGATACCCCTTTCCTACAAGTCAATTTTGGGCCATATTTTGGCTCTAATCAATCATGTAATTGACTTCTCACCACATTAGATTCACTTTGCAACTTATAAGAGTCACTTGCCATCATGTATTGGTACAATTAACATGTTGACATCATGTACATGCAATTAGAAATACTTTTACCACCTCTTAGTGCCATATTCATTTCAATTTTGGTCTACATTTTGGTTCTAATTAACCATGTTAGTCATTTTTCACCGTATTATAGTCACTTTGTACCCTATAAGAGTTACTTGCCACCAAATATTTATATAATTAACATGTTAACATCATGTACATGCAATTAGACATACTTTAACCGCCTCTTGGTACCCCTTTCGTACAAGTCAATTTTGGGCCATATTTTGGCTCTAATCAATTATGTAAGTGACTTCTCACCATATTAGAGTCACTTTGCACCTTATAAGTGTCACTTGCCACCATATATTGGTACATTTAACATGTTAACATCATGTACATGCAATTAGAAATCCTTTTACCACCTCTTAGTGGCATATTCATAGAAGTCAATTTTGGTCCACATTTTCGTTCTAATTAACCATGTTAGTCGCTTCTCACCATATTAGAGTCACTTTGCACCCTATAAGAGTCACTTTCCACCATATATGCAACAATTGACATGTTAACATCATATACATCCAATTTGACATCCTTTTACCACCTATTAATGCCACTTTCATACATGTTAATTTTGTTCCACATTTTGGCTCTAATCAACCATGTAAGTCACCGTTCACCATATTAGAGTACCTTTACACCCTATAAGAGTCACTTGCCCCATATATTGATACAATTAACATGTTAACATCACGTAAATGCAATTAGACATCCTTTAACCACCTCTTGATACCCCTTTCCTACAAGTCAATTTTGGGCCACATTTTGGCTCTAATCAATCATGTAAGTGACTTCTCACCATATTAGAGTCACTTTGCACCTTATAAGAGTCACTTGCGATCATATATTGGTACAATTAACATGTTGACATCATGTACATGCGATTAGAAATCCTTTTACCACCTCTTAGTGCCATATTCATACAAGTCAATTTTGGTCCACATTTTGGTTCTAATTAACCATGTTAGTCACTTTTCACCGTATTATAGTCACTTTGCACCCTATAAGAGTTACTTGCCACCAAATATTTATATAATTAACATGTTAACATCATGTACATGCAATTAGACATTCTTTAACCACCTCTTGGTACCCCTTTCGTACAAGTCAATTTTGGGCCACATTTGGCTCTAATCAATTATGTAAGTGACTTCTCACCATATTAGAGTCACTTTGCACCTTATAAGAGTCACTTGCCACTATATATTGGTACAATTAACATGTTAACATCATGTACATGCAATTAGAAATCCTTTTACCACCTCTTAGTGCCATATTCATACAAGTCAATTTTGGTCCACATTTTGGTTCTAATTAACCATGTTAGTCACTTCTCACCATATTAGAGTCACTTTACACCCTATAAGAGTCACTTTCCACCATATATGCAACAATTGACATGTTAACATCATATACATCCAATTAGACATCCTTTTACCACATATTAATGCCACTTTCATACAAGTTAATTTTGTTCCACATTTTGGCTCTAATCAACCATGTAAGTCACTGTTCACCATATTAGAGTACCTTTACACCCTATATGAGTCACTTGCCCCATATATTGATACAATTAACATGTTAACATCACCTAAATGCAATTAGACATCCTTTAACCACCTCTGGGTACCCCTTTCCTACAAGTCAATTTTGGGCCACATTTTGGCTCTAATCTATCATGTAAGTTACTTCTCACCATATTAGAGTCACTTTGCACCTTATAAGAGTCACTTGCCGTTATATATTGGTACAATTAACAGGTTAACATCATGTACATGCAATTAGAAATCATTTTACCACCTCTTAGTGCCATATTCATACAAGTCAATTTTGGTCCACATTTTGGTTCTAATTAACCATGTTAGTCACTTCTCACCATATTAGAGTCACTTTGCACCCTATAAGAGTCACTTTCCACCATATATGCAACAATTGACATGTTAACATCATATACATCCAATTTGACATCCTTTTACCACCTATTAATGCCACTTTCATACAAGTTAATTTTATTCCACATTTTGGCTCTAATCAACCATGTAAGTCACTATTCACCATATTAGAGTACCTTTATACCCTATAGGAGTCACTTGCCCCATATATTGATACAATTAACATATTAACATCACGTAAATGCAATTAGACATCCTTTAAACACCTCTTGGTACCCCTTTCCTACAAGTCAATTTTGGGCCACATTTTGGCTCTAATCAATCATGTAAGTGACTTCTCACCATATTAGAGTCACTTTGCAACTTATAAGAGTCACTTGCCATCATATATTGGTACAATTAACATGTTAACATCATGTACATGCAATTAGAAATCCTTTTACCACCTCTTAGTGCCATATTCATACAAGTCAATTTTGGTCCATATTTTGGTTCTAATTAACCATGTTAGTCACTTCTCACCATATTAGAGTTACTTTGCACCCTATAAGAGTCACTTGCCACCATATATGCAACAATTGACATGTTAACATTGTATACATCCAATTTGACATCCTTTTACCACCTATTAATGCCACTTTCATACAAGTTAATTTTGTTCCACATTTTGGCTCTAATCAACCATGTAAGTCACTGTTCACCATATTAGAGTACCTTTACACCCGATAAGAGTCACTTGCCCCATATATTGATACAATTAACATATTAACATCATGTACATGCAATTAGAAATCCTTTTACCACCTCTTAGTCCCATATTCATACAAGTCAATTTTGGTCCACATTTTGGTTCTAATTAACCATGTTAGTCACTTCTCACCATATTAGAGTCACTTTGCACCCTATAAGAGTCACTTTCCACCATATATGCAACAATTGACATGTTAACATCTTATCCATCCAATTTGACATCCTTTTACCACCTATTAATGCCACTTTCATACAAGTTAATTTTTTTCCACATTTTGGCTCTAATCAACCATGTAAGTCACCGTTCACCATATTAGAGTACCTTTACACCCTATAAGAGTCACTTGCCCCATATATTGATACAATTAACATGTTAACATCACATAAATGCAATTAGACATCCTTTAACCACTTCTTGATACCCCTTTCCTACAAGTCAATTTTGGGCCATATTTTGGCTCTAATCAATCATGTAATTGACTTCTCACCACATTAGATTCACTTTGCAACTTATAAGAGTCACTTGCCATCATGTATTGGTACAAATAACATGTTGACATCATGTACATGCAATTAGAAATCCTTTTACCACCTCTTAGTGCCATATTCATACAAGTCAATTTCGGTCCACATTTTGGTTCTAATTAACCATGTTAGTCACTTTTCACCGTATTATAGTCACTTTGCACCCTATAAGAGTTACTTGCCACCAAATATTTATATAATTAACATGTTAACATCATGTACATGCAATTAGACATACTTTAACCACCTCTTGGTACCCCTTTCGTACAAGTCAATTTTGGGCCATATTTTGGCTCTAATCAATTATGTAAGTGACTTCTCACCATATTAGAGTCACTTCGCACCTTATAAGTGTCACTTGCCACCATATATTGGTACATTTAACATGTTAACATCATGTACATGCAATTAGAAATCCTTATACCACCTCTTAGTGGCATATTCATAGAAGTCAATTTTGGTCCACATTTTGGTTCTAATTAACCATGTTAGTCACTTCTCACCATATTAGAGTCACTTTGCACCCTATAAGAGTCACTTTCCACCATATATGCAACAATTGACATGTTAACATCATATACATCCAATTTGACATCCTTTTACCACCTATTAATGCCACTTTCATACATGTTAATTTTGTTCCACATTTTGGCTCTAATCAACCATGTAAGTCACCGTTCACCATATTAGAGTACCTTTACACCCTATAAGAGTCACTTGCCCCATATATTGATACAATTAACATGTTAACATCACGTAAATGCAATTAGACATCCTTTAACCACTTCTTGATACCCCTTTCCTACAAGTCAATTTTGGGCCATATTTTGGCTCTAATCAATCATGTAATTGACTTCTCACCACATTAGATTCACTTTGCAACTTATAAGAGTCACTTGCCATCATGTATTGGTACAAATAACATGTTGACATCATGTACATGCAATTAGAAATCCTTTTACCACCTCTTAGTGCCATATTCATACAAGTCAATTTTACTCCACATTTTGGTTCTAATTAACCATGTTAGTCACTTTTCACCGTATTATAGTCACTTTGCACCCTATAAGAGTTACTTGCCACCAAATATTTATATAATTAACATGTTAACATCATGTACATGCAATTAGACATTCTTTAACCACCTCTTGGTACCCCTTTCGTACAAGTCAATTTTGGGCCACATTTTGGCTCTAATCAATTATGTAAGGGACTTCTCACCATATTAGAGTCACTTTGCACCTTATAAGAGTCACTTGCCACTATATATTGGTATAATTAACATGTTAACATGTACATGCAATTAGAAATTCTTTTACCACCTCTTAGTGCCATATTCATACAAGTCAATTTTGGTCCACATTTTGGTTCTAATTAACCATGTTAGTCACTTCTCACCATATTAGAGTCACTTTGCACCCTATAAGAGTCACTTTCCACCATATATGCAACAATTGACATGTTAACATCATATACATCCAATTAGACATCCTTTTACCACCTATTAATGCCACTTTCATACAAGTTAATTTTGTTCCACATTTTGGCTCTAATCAACCATGTAAGTCACTATTCACCATATTAGAGTACCTTTACACCCTATATGAGTCACTTGCCCCGTATATTGATACACTTAACATGTTAACATCACCTAAATGCAATTAGACATCCTTTAACACCTCTGGGTACCCCTTTCCTACAAGTCAATTTTGGGCCACATTTTGGCTCTAATCTATCATGTAAGTTACTTCTCACCATATTAGAGTCACTTTGCACCTTATAAGAGTCACTTGTCGTCATATATTGGTACAATTAACAGGTTAACATCATGTACATGCAATTAGAAATCATTTTACCACCTCTTAGTGCCATATTCATACAAGTCAATTTTGGTCCACATTTTGGTTCTAATTAACCATGTTAGTCACTTCTCACCATATTAGAGTCACTTTGCACCCTATAAGAGTCACTTTCCACCATATATGCAACAATTGACATGTTAACATCATATACATCCAATTTGACATCCTTTTACCACCTATTAATGCCACTTTCATACAAGTTAATTTTGTTCCACATTTTGGCTCTAATCAACCATGTAAGTCACTGTTCACCATATTAGAGTACCTTTACACCCTATAGGAGTCACTTGCCCCTTATATTGATACAATTAACATATTAACATCACATAAATGCAATTAGACATCCTTTAAACACCTCTTGGTACCCCTTTCCTACAAGTCAATTTTGGGCCACATTTTGGCTCTAATCAATCATGTAAGTGACTTCTCACCATATTAGAGTCACTTTGCAACTTATAAGAGTCACTTGCCATCATATATTGGTACAATTAACATGTTAACATCATGTACATGCAATTAGAAATCCTTTTACCACCTCTTAGTGCCATATTCATACAATTCAATTTTGGTCCACATTTTGGTTCTAATTAACCATGTTAGTCACTTCTTACCATATTAGTCACTTTGCACACTATAAGAGTCACTTTCCACCATATATGCAACAATTGACATGTTAACATCTTATACATCCAATTTGACATCCTTTTACCACCTACTAATGCCACTTTCATACAAGTTAATTTTGTTCCACATTTTGGCTCTAATCAACCATGTAAGTCACTGTTCACCATATTAGAGTACCTTTACACCCTATAAGAGTCACTTGCCCCATATATTGATACAATTAACATATTAACATCATGTAAATGCAATTAGACATCCTTTAAACACCTCTTGGTACCCCTTTCCTACAAGTCAATTTTGGGCCACATTTTGGCACTAATCAATCATGTAAGTGACTTCTCACCATATTAGAGTCACTTTGCACCTTATAAGAGTCACTTGCCATCATATATTGGTACAATTAACATGTTGACATCATGTACATGCAATTAGAAATCCTTTTACCACCTCTTAGTGCCATATTCGTACAAGTCAATTTTGGTCCACATTTTGGTTCTAATTAACCATGTTGGTCACTTTTCACCGTATTATAGACACTTTGCACCCTATAAAAGTTACTTGCCACCAAATATTTATATAATTAACATGTTAACATCATGTACATGCAATTAGACATCCTTTAACCACCTCTTGGTACCCCTTTCGTACAAGTCAATTTTGGGCCACATTTTGGCTCTAATCAATTATGTAAGTGACTTCTCACCATATTAGAGTCACTTTGCACCTTATAAGAGTCACTTGCCACCATATATTGGTAAATTTAACATGTTAACATCATGTACATGCAATTAGAAATCCTTTTACCACCTCTTAGTGCCATATTCATACACGTCAATTTTGGTCCACATTTAGGTTCCAATTAACCATGTTAGTCACTTCTCACCATATTAGAGTCACTTTGCACCCTATAAGAGTCACGTTCCACCATATATGCAACAATTGACATGTTAACATCATATACATCCAATTTGACATCCTTTTACCACCTATTAATGCCACTTTCATACAAGTTAATTTTGTTCCACATTTTGCCTCTAATCAACCATGTAAGTCACTGTTCACCATATTAGAGTACCTTTACACCCTATAAGAGTCACTTGCCCATATATTGATATAATTAACATTTGAACATCATGTAAATGCAATTAGACATCCTTTAACCACCTCTTGGTACCCCTTTCCTACAAGTCAATTTTGGGCCTCATTTTCGCTCTAATCAATCATGTAATTGACTTCTCACCATATTAGAGTCACTTTGCACCTTATAAGAGTCACTTGCCATCATATATTGGTACAATTAGCATGTTAACATCATGTACATGCAATTAGAAATCCTTTTACCACCTCTTAGTGCCATATTCATACAAGTCAATTTTGGTCCACATTTTGGCTCTGATCAACCATGTAAGTCACTGTTCACCGTATTAGAGTACCTTTACACCCTATATGAGTCACTTGCCCCATATATTGATACAATTAACATGTTAACATCACGAAAATGCAATTAGACATCCTTTAACCACCCTTGGTACCCCTTTCCTACAAGTCAATTTTGGGCCACATTTTGGCTCTAATCAATCATGTAAGTGACTTCTCACCATATTAGAGTCACTTTGCGCCTTATAAGAGTCACTTGCCATCATATATTGGTACAATTAACATGTTAACATCATGTACATGCAATTAGAAATCCTTTTACCACCTCTTAGTGCCATATTCATAGAAGTCAATTTTGGTCCACATTTTTACTCTAATTAACCATGTTAGTCACTTCTCACTATATTAGTCACTTTGCACCCTATAAGAGTCACTTTCCACCATATATGCAACAATTGACATGTTAACATCATATACATCCAATTTGACATCCTTTTACCACCTATTAATGCCACTTTCATACAAGTTAATTTTGTTCCATATTTTGACTCTAATCAACCATGTAAGTCACCGTTCACCATATTAGAGTACCTTTACACCCTATAAAAGTCACTTGCCCCATATATTGATACAATTAACATGTTAACATCACGTAAATGCAATTAGACATCCTTTAACCACCTCTTGATACCCCTTTCCTACAAGTCAATTTTGGGCCACATTTTGGCTCTAATCAATCATGTAAGTGACTTCTCACCATATTCGAGTTACTTTTTACCTTATAAGAGTCACTTGCGATCATATATTGGTACAATTAACATGTTGACATCATGTACATGCGATTAGAAATCCTTTTACCACCTCTTAGTGCCATATTCATACAAGTCAATTTTGGTCCACATTTTGGTTCTAATTAACCATGTTAGTCACTTTTCACCGTATTATAGTCACTTTGTACCCTATAAGAGTTACTTGCCACCAAATATTTATATAATTAACATGTTAACATCATGTACATGCAATTAGACATTCTTTAACCACCTCTTGGTACCCCTTTCGTACAAGTCAATTTTGGGCCACATTTTGGCTCTAATCAATTATGTAAGTGACTTCTCACCATATTAGAGTCACTTTGCACCTTATAAGAGTCACTTGCCACTATATATTGGTACAATTAACATGTTAACATCATGTACATGCAATTAGAAATCCTTTTGCCACCTCTTAGTGCCATATTCATACAAGTCAATTTTGGTCCATATTTTAGTTCTAATTAACCATGTTAGTCACTTCTCACCATATTAGAGTCACTTTGCACCCTATAAGAGTCACTTTCCACCATATATGCAACAATTGACATGTTAACATCATATACATCCAATTAGACATCCTTTTACCACCTATTAATGCCACTTTCATACAAGTTAATTTTGTTCCACATTTTGGCTCTAATCAACCATGTAAGTCACTGTTCACCATATTAGAGTACCTTTACACCCTATATGAGTCACTTGCCCCATATATTGATACAATTAACATGTTAACATCACCTAAATGCAATTAGACATCCTTTAACCACCTCTGGGTACCCCTTTCCTACAAGTCAATTTTGGGCCACATTTTGGCTCTAATCTATCATGTAAGTTACTTCTCACCATATTAGAGTCACTTTGCACCTTATAAGAGTCACTTGCCGTCATATATTGGTACAATTAACAGGTTAACATCATGTACATGCAATTAGAAATCATTTTACCACCTCTTAGTGCCATATTCATACAAGTCAATTTTGGTCCACATTTTGGTTCTAATTAACCATGTTAGTCACTTCTCACCATATTAGAGTCACTTTGCACCCTATAAGAGTCACTTTTGATATATGCAACAATTGACATGTTAACATCATATACATCCAATTTGACATCCTTTTACCACCTATTAATGCCACTTTCATACAAGTTAATTTTGTTCCATATTTTGACTCTAATCAACCATGTAAGTCACCGTTCACCATATTAGAGTACCTTTACACCCTATAAAAGTCACTTGCCCCATATATTGATACAATTAACATGTTAACATCACGTAAATGCAATTAGACATCCTTTAACCACCTCTTGATACCCCTTTCCTACAAGTCAATTTTGGGCCACATTTTGGCTCTAATCAATCATGTAAGTGACTTCTCACCATATTCGAGTTACTTTTTACCTTATAAGAGTCACTTGCGATCATATATTGGTACAATTAACATGTTGACATCATGTACATGCGATTAGAAATCCTTTTACCACCTCTTAGTGCCATATTCATACAAGTCAATTTTGGTCCACATTTTGGTTCTAATTAACCATGTTAGTCACTTTTCACCGTATTATAGTCACTTTGTACCCTATAAGAGTTACTTGCCACCAAATATTTATATAATTAACATGTTAACATCATGTACATGCAATTAGACATTCTTTAACCACCTCTTGGTACCCCTTTCGTACAAGTCAATTTTGGGCCACATTTTGGCTCTAATCAATTATGTAAGTGACTTCTCACCATATTAGAGTCACTTTGCACCTTATAAGAGTCACTTGCCACTATATATTGGTACAATTAACATGTTAACATCATGTACATGCAATTAGAAATCCTTTTGCCACCTCTTAGTGCCATATTCATACAAGTCAATTTTGGTCCATATTTTGGTTCTAATTAACCATGTTAGTCACTTCTCACCATATTAGAGTCACTTTGCACCCTATAAGAGTCACTTTCCACCATATATGCAACAATTGACATGTTAACATCATATACATCCAATTTGACATCCTTTTACCACCTATTAATGCCACTTTCATACAAGTTAATTTTATTCCACATTTTGGCTCTAATCAACCATGTAAGTCACTATTCACCATATTAGAGTACCTTTATACCCTATAGGAGTCACTTGCCCCATATATTGATACAATTAACATATTAACATCACGTAAATGCAATTAGACATCCTTTAAACACCTCTTGGTACCCCTTTCCTACAAGTCAATTTTGGGCCACATTTTGGCTCTAATCAATCATGTAAGTGACTTCTCACCATATTAGAGTCACTTTGCAACTTATAAGAGTCACTTGCCATCATATATTGGTACAATTAACATGTTAACATCATGTACATGCAATTAGAAATCCTTTTACCACCTCTTAGTGCCATATTCATACAAGTCAATTTTGGTCCATATTTTGGTTCTAATTAACCATGTTAGTCACTTCTCACCATATTAGAGTTACTTTGCACCCTATAAGAGTCACTTGCCACCATATATGCAACAATTGACATGTTAACATTGTATACATCCAATTTGACATCCTTTTACCACCTATTAATGCCACTTTCATACAAGTTAATTTTGTTCCACATTTTGGCTCTAATCAACCATGTAAGTCACTGTTCACCATATTAGAGTACCTTTACACCCGATAAGAGTCACTTGCCCCATATATTGATACAATTAACATATTAACATCATGTACATGCAATTAGAAATCCTTTTACCACCTCTTAGTCCCATATTCATACAAGTCAATTTTGGTCCACATTTTGGTTCTAATTAACCATGTTAGTCACTTCTCACCATATTAGAGTCACTTTGCACCCTATAAGAGTCACTTTCCACCATATATGCAACAATTGACATGTTAACATCTTATCCATCCAATTTGACATCCTTTTACCACCTATTAATGCCACTTTCATACAAGTTAATTTTTTTCCACATTTTGGCTCTAATCAACCATGTAAGTCACCGTTCACCATATTAGAGTACCTTTACACCCTATAAGAGTCACTTGCCCCATATATTGATACAATTAACATGTTAACATCACATAAATGCAATTAGACATCCTTTAACCACTTCTTGATACCCCTTTCCTACAAGTCAATTTTGGGCCATATTTTGGCTCTAATCAATCATGTAATTGACTTCTCACCACATTAGATTCACTTTGCAACTTATAAGAGTCACTTGCCATCATGTATTGGTACAAATAACATGTTGACATCATGTACATGCAATTAGAAATCCTTTTACCACCTCTTAGTGCCATATTCATACAAGTCAATTTCGGTCCACATTTTGGTTCTAATTAACCATGTTAGTCACTTTTCACCGTATTATAGTCACTTTGCACCCTATAAGAGTTACTTGCCACCAAATATTTATATAATTAACATGTTAACATCATGTACATGCAATTAGACATACTTTAACCACCTCTTGGTACCCCTTTCGTACAAGTCAATTTTGGGCCATATTTTGGCTCTAATCAATTATGTAAGTGACTTCTCACCATATTAGAGTCACTTCGCACCTTATAAGTGTCACTTGCCACCATATATTGGTACATTTAACATGTTAACATCATGTACATGCAATTAGAAATCCTTATACCACCTCTTAGTGGCATATTCATAGAAGTCAATTTTGGTCCACATTTTGGTTCTAATTAACCATGTTAGTCACTTCTCACCATATTAGAGTCACTTTGCACCCTATAAGAGTCACTTTCCACCATATATGCAACAATTGACATGTTAACATCATATACATCCAATTTGACATCCTTTTACCACCTATTAATGCCACTTTCATACATGTTAATTTTGTTCCACATTTTGGCTCTAATCAACCATGTAAGTCACCGTTCACCATATTAGAGTACCTTTACACCCTATAAGAGTCACTTGCCCCATATATTGATACAATTAACATGTTAACATCACGTAAATGCAATTAGACATCCTTTAACCACTTCTTGATACCCCTTTCCTACAAGTCAATTTTGGGCCATATTTTGGCTCTAATCAATCATGTAATTGACTTCTCACCACATTAGATTCACTTTGCAACTTATAAGAGTCACTTGCCATCATGTATTGGTACAAATAACATGTTGACATCATGTACATGCAATTAGAAATCCTTTTACCACCTCTTAGTGCCATATTCATACAAGTCAATTTTACTCCACATTTTGGTTCTAATTAACCATGTTAGTCACTTTTCACCGTATTATAGTCACTTTGCACCCAATAAGAGTTACTTGCCACCAAATATTTATATAATTAACATGTTAACATCATGTACATGCAATTAGACATTCTTTAACCACCTCTTGGTACCCCTTTCGTACAAGTCAATTTTGGGCCACATTTTGGCTCTAATCAATTATGTAAGGGACTTCTCACCATATTAGAGTCACTTTGCACCTTATAAGAGTCACTTGCCACTATATATTGGTATAATTAACATGTTAACATGTACATGCAATTAGAAATTCTTTTACCACCTCTTAGTGCCATATTCATACAAGTCAATTTTGGTCCACATTTTGGTTCTAATTAACCATGTTAGTCACTTCTCACCATATTAGAGTCACTTTGCACCCTATAAGAGTCACTTTCCACCATATATGCAACAATTGACATGTTAACATCATATACATCCAATTAGACATCCTTTTACCACCTATTAATGCCACTTTCATACAAGTTAATTTTGTTCCACATTTTGGCTCTAATCAACCATGTAAGTCACTATTCACCATATTAGAGTACCTTTACACCCTATATGAGTCACTTGCCCCGTATATTGATACACTTAACATGTTAACATCACCTAAATGCAATTAGACATCCTTTAACACCTCTGGGTACCCCTTTCCTACAAGTCAATTTTGGGCCACATTTTGGCTCTAATCTATCATGTAAGTTACTTCTCACCATATTAGAGTCACTTTGCACCTTATAAGAGTCACTTGTCGTCATATATTGGTACAATTAACAGGTTAACATCATGTACATGCAATTAGAAATCATTTTACCACCTCTTAGTGCCATATTCATACAAGTCAATTTTGGTCCACATTTTGGTTCTAATTAACCATGTTAGTCACTTCTCACCATATTAGAGTCACTTTGCACCCTATAAGAGTCACTTTCCACCATATATGCAACAATTGACATGTTAACATCATATACATCCAATTTGACATCCTTTTACCACCTATTAATGCCACTTTCATACAAGTTAATTTTGTTCCACATTTTGGCTCTAATCAACCATGTAAGTCACTGTTCACCATATTAGAGTACCTTTACACCCTATAGGAGTCACTTGCCCCTTATATTGATACAATTAACATATTAACATCACGTAAATGCAATTAGACATCCTTTAAACACCTCTTGGTACCCCTTTCCTACAAGTCAATTTTGGGCCACATTTTGGCTCTAATCAATCATGTAAGTGACTTCTCACCATATTAGAGTCACTTTGCAACTTATAAGAGTCACTTGCCATCATATATTGGTACAATTAACATGTTAACATCATGTACATGCAATTAGAAATCCTTTTACCACCTCTTAGTGCCATATTCATACAATTCAATTTTGGTCCACATTTTGGTTCTAATTAACCATGTTAGTCACTTCTTACCATATTAGTCACTTTGCACACTATAAGAGTCACTTTCCACCATATATGCAACAATTGACATGTTAACATCTTATACATCCAATTTGACATCCTTTTACCACCTACTAATGCCACTTTCATACAAGTTAATTTTGTTCCACATTTTGGCTCTAATCAACCATGTAAGTCACTGTTCACCATATTAGAGTACCTTTACACCCTATAAGAGTCACTTGCCCCATATATTGATACAATTAACATATTAACATCATGTAAATGCAATTAGACATCCTTTAAACACCTCTTGGTACCCCTTTCCTACAAGTCAATTTTGGGCCACATTTTGGCACTAATCAATCATGTAAGTGACTTCTCACCATATTAGAGTCACTTTGCACCTTATAAGAGTCACTTGCCATCATATATTGGTACAATTAACATGTTGACATCATGTACATGCAATTAGAAATCCTTTTACCACCTCTTAGTGCCATATTCGTACAAGTCAATTTTGGTCCACATTTTGGTTCTAATTAACCATGTTGGTCACTTTTCACCGTATTATAGACACTTTGCACCCTATAAAAGTTACTTGCCACCAAATATTTATATAATTAACATGTTAACATCATGTACATGCAATTAGACATCCTTTAACCACCTCTTGGTACCCCTTTCGTACAAGTCAATTTTGGGCCACATTTTGGCTCTAATCAATTATGTAAGTGACTTCTCACCATATTAGAGTCACTTTGCACCTTATAAGAGTCACTTGCCACCATATATTGGTAAATTTAACATGTTAACATCATGTACATGCAATTAGAAATCCTTTTACCACCTCTTAGTGCCATATTCATACACGTCAATTTTGGTCCACATTTAGGTTCCAATTAACCATGTTAGTCACTTCTCACCATATTAGAGTCACTTTGCACCCTATAAGAGTCACGTTCCACCATATATGCAACAATTGACATGTTAACATCATATACATCCAATTTGACATCCTTTTACCACCTATTAATGCCACTTTCATACAAGTTAATTTTGTTCCACATTTTGCCTCTAATCAACCATGTAAGTCACTGTTCACCATATTAGAGTACCTTTACACCCTATAAGAGTCACTTGCCCATATATTGATATAATTAACATTTGAACATCATGTAAATGCAATTAGACATCCTTTAACCACCTCTTGGTACCCCTTTCCTACAAGTCAATTTTGGGCCTCATTTTCGCTCTAATCAATCATGTAATTGACTTCTCACCATATTAGAGTCACTTTGCACCTTATAAGAGTCACTTGCCATCATATATTGGTACAATTAGCATGTTAACATCATGTACATGCAATTAGAAATCCTTTTACCACCTCTTAGTGCCATATTCATACAAGTCAATTTTGGTCCACATTTTGGCTCTGATCAACCATGTAAGTCACTGTTCACCGTATTAGAGTACCTTTACACCCTATATGAGTCACTTGCCCCATATATTGATACAATTAACATGTTAACATCACGAAAATGCAATTAGACATCCTTTAACCACCCTTGGTACCCCTTTCCTACAAGTCAATTTTGGGCCACATTTTGGCTCTAATCAATCATGTAAGTGACTTCTCACCATATTAGAGTCACTTTGCGCCTTATAAGAGTCACTTGCCATCATATATTGGTACAATTAACATGTTAACATCATGTACATGCAATTAGAAATCCTTTTACCACCTCTTAGTGCCATATTCATAGAAGTCAATTTTGGTCCACATTTTTACTCTAATTAACCATGTTAGTCACTTCTCACTATATTAGTCACTTTGCACCCTATAAGAGTCACTTTCCACCATATATGCAACAATTGACATGTTAACATCATATACATCCAATTTGACATCCTTTTACCACCTATTAATGCCACTTTCATACAAGTTAATTTTGTTCCATATTTTGACTCTAATCAACCATGTAAGTCACCGTTCACCATATTAGAGTACCTTTACACCCTATAAAAGTCACTTGCCCCATATATTGATACAATTAACATGTTAACATCACGTAAATGCAATTAGACATCCTTTAACCACCTCTTGATACCCCTTTCCTACAAGTCAATTTTGGGCCACATTTTGGCTCTAATCAATCATGTAAGTGACTTCTCACCATATTCGAGTTACTTTTTACCTTATAAGAGTCACTTGCGATCATATATTGGTACAATTAACATGTTGACATCATGTACATGCGATTAGAAATCCTTTTACCACCTCTTAGTGCCATATTCATACAAGTCAATTTTGGTCCACATTTTGGTTCTAATTAACCATGTTAGTCACTTTTCACCGTATTATAGTCACTTTGTACCCTATAAGAGTTACTTGCCACCAAATATTTATATAATTAACATGTTAACATCATGTACATGCAATTAGACATTCTTTAACCACCTCTTGGTACCCCCTTTCGTACAAGTCAATTTTGGGCCACATTTTGGCTCTAATCAATTATGTAAGTGACTTCTCACCATATTAGAGTCACTTTGCACCTTATAAGAGTCACTTGCCACTATATATTGGTACAATTAACATGTTAACATCATGTACATGCAATTAGAAATCCTTTTGCCACCTCTTAGTGCCATATTCATACAAGTCAATTTTGGTCCATATTTTAGTTCTAATTAACCATGTTAGTCACTTCTCACCATATTAGAGTCACTTTGCACCCTATAAGAGTCACTTTCCACCATATATGCAACAATTGACATGTTAACATCATATACATCCAATTAGACATCCTTTTACCACCTATTAATGCCACTTTCATACAAGTTAATTTTGTTCCACATTTTGGCTCTAATCAACCATGTAAGTCACTGTTCACCATATTAGAGTACCTTTACACCCTATATGAGTCACTTGCCCCATATATTGATACAATTAACATGTTAACATCACCTAAATGCAATTAGACATCCTTTAACCACCTCTGGGTACCCCTTTCCTACAAGTCAATTTTGGGCCACATTTTGGCTCTAATCTATCATGTAAGTTACTTCTCACCATATTAGAGTCACTTTGCACCTTATAAGAGTCACTTGCCGTCATATATTGGTACAATTAACAGGTTAACATCATGTACATGCAATTAGAAATCATTTTACCACCTCTTAGTGCCATATTCATACAAGTCAATTTTGGTCCACATTTTGGTTCTAATTAACCATGTTAGTCACTTCTCACCATATTAGAGTCACTTTGCACCCTATAAGAGTCACTTTTGATATATGCAACAATTGACATGTTAACATCATATACATCCAATTTGACATCCTTTTACCACCTATTAATGCCACTTTCATACAAGTTAATTTTGTTCCATATTTTGACTCTAATCAACCATGTAAGTCACCGTTCACCATATTAGAGTACCTTTACACCCTATAAAAGTCACTTGCCCCATATATTGATACAATTAACATGTTAACATCACGTAAATGCAATTAGACATCCTTTAACCACCTCTTGATACCCCTTTCCTACAAGTCAATTTTGGGCCACATTTTGGCTCTAATCAATCATGTAAGTGACTTCTCACCATATTCGAGTTACTTTTTACCTTATAAGAGTCACTTGCGATCATATATTGGTACAATTAACATGTTGACATCATGTACATGCGATTAGAAATCCTTTTACCACCTCTTAGTGCCATATTCATACAAGTCAATTTTGGTCCACATTTTGGTTCTAATTAACCATGTTAGTCACTTTTCACCGTATTATAGTCACTTTGTACCCTATAAGAGTTACTTGCCACCAAATATTTATATAATTAACATGTTAACATCATGTACATGCAATTAGACATTCTTTAACCACCTCTTGGTACCCCTTTCGTACAAGTCAATTTTGGGCCACATTTTGGCTCTAATCAATTATGTAAGTGACTTCTCACCATATTAGAGTCACTTTGCACCTTATAAGAGTCACTTGCCACTATATATTGGTACAATTAACATGTTAACATCATGTACATGCAATTAGAAATCCTTTTGCCACCTCTTAGTGCCATATTCATACAAGTCAATTTTGGTCCATATTTTGGTTCTAATTAACCATGTTAGTCACTTCTCACCATATTAGAGTCACTTTGCACCCTATAAGAGTCACTTTCCACCATATATGCAACAATTGACATGTTAACATCATATACATCCAATTAGACATCCTTTTACCACCTATTAATGCCACTTTCATACAAGTTAATTTTGTTCCACATTTTGGCTCTAATCAACCATGTAAGTCACTGTTCACCATATTAGAGTACCTTTACACCCTATATGAGTCACTTGCCCCATATATTGATACAATTAACATGTTAACATCACCTAAATGCAATTAGACATCCTTTAACCACCTCTGGGTACCCCTTTCCTACAAGTCAATTTTGGGCCACATTTTGGCTCTAATCTATCATGTAAGTTACTTCTCACCATATTAGAGTCACTTTGCACCTTATAAGAGTCACTTGCCGTCATATATTGGTACAATTAACAGGTTAACATCATGTACATGCAATTAGAAATCATTTTACCACCTCTTAGTGCCATATTCATACAAGTCAATTTTGGTCCACATTTTGGTTCTAATTAACCATGTTAGTCACTTCTCACCATATTAGAGTCACTTTGCACCCTATAAGAGTCACTTTTGATATATGCAACAATTGACATGTTAACATCATATACATCCAATTTGACATCCTTTTACCACCTATTAATGCCACTTTCATACAAGTTAATTTTGTTCCACATTTTGGCTCTAATCAACAATGTAAGTCACTGTTCACCATATTAGAGTACCTTTACACCCTATAGGAGTCACTTTCCCCATATATTGATACAATTAAACATATTAACATCACGTAAATGCAATTAGACATCCTTTAAACACCTCTTGGTACCCCTTTCCTACAAGTCAATTTTGGGCCACATTTTGGCTCTAATCAATCATGTAAGTGACTTCTCACCATATTAGAGTCACTTTGCAACTTATAAGAGTCACTTGCCATCATATATTGGTACAATTAACATGTTAACATCATGTACATGCAATTAGAAATCCTTTTACCACCTCTTAGTGCCATATTCATACAAGTCAATTTTGGTCCATATTTTGGTTCTAATTAACCATGTTAGTCACTTCTCACCATATTAGAGTTACTTTGCACCCTATAAGAGTCACTTGCCACCATATATGCAACAATTGACATGTTAACATTATATACATCCAATTTGACATCCTTTTACCACCTATTAATGCCACTTTCATACAAGTTAATTTTGTTCCACATTTTGGCTCTAATCAACCATGTAAGTCACTATTCACCATATTAGAGTACCTTTACACCCGATAAGAGTCACTTGCCCCATATATTGATACAATTAACATATTAACATCATGTACATGCAATTAGAAATCCTTTTACCACCTCTTAGTCCCATATTCATACAAGTCAATTTTGGTCCACATTTTGGTTTTAATTAACCATGTTAGTCAATTCTCACCATATTAGAGTCACTTTGCACCCTATAAGAGTCACTTTCCACCATATATGCAACAATTGACATGTTAACATCTTATCCATCCAATTTGACATCCTTTTACCACCTATTAATGCCACTTTCATACAAGTTAATTTTGTTCCACATTTTGGCTCTAATCAACCATGTAAGTCACCGTTCACCATATTAGAGTACCTTTACACCCTATAAGAGTCACTTGCCCCATATATTGATACAATTAACATGTTAACATCACATAAATGCAATTAGACATCCTTTAACCACTTCTTGATACCCCTTTCCTACAAGTCAATTTTGGGCCATATTTTGGCTCTAATCAATCATGTAATTGACTTCTCACCACATTAGATTCACTTTGCAACTTATAAGAGTCACTTGCCATCATGTATTGGTACAATTAACATGTTGACATCATGTACATGCAATTAGAAATCCTTTTACCACCTCTTAGTGCCATATTCATTTCAATTTTGGTCCACATTTTGGTTCTAATTAACCATGTTAGTCATTTTTCACCGTATTATAGTCACTTTGTACCCTATAAGAGTTACTTGCCACCAAATATTTATATAATTAACATGTTAACATCATGTACATGCAATTAGACATACTTTAAACCGCCTCTTGGTACCCCTTTCGTACAAGTCAATTTTGGGCCATATTTTGGCTCTAATCAATTATGTAAGTGACTTCTCACCATATTAGAGTCACTTTGCACCTTATAAGTGTCACTTGCCACCATATATTGGTACATTTAACATGTTAACATCATGTACATGCAATTAGAAATCCTTTTACCACCTCTTAGTAGCATATTCATAGAAGTCAATTTTGGTCCACATTTTCGTTCTAATTAACCATGTTAGTCGCTTCTCACCATATTAGAGTCACTTTGCACCCTATAAGAGTCACTTTCCACCATATATGCAACAATTGACATGTTAACATCATATACATCCAATTTGACATCCTTTTACCACCTATTAATGCCACTTTCATACATGTTAATTTTGTTCCACATTTTGGCTCTAATCAACCATGTAAGTCACCGTTCACCATATTAGAGTACCTTTACACCCTATAAGAGTCACTTGCCCCATATATTGATACAATTAACATTTTAACATCACGTAAATGCAATTAGACATCCTTTAACCACTCTTGATACCCCTTTCCTACAAGTCAATTTTGGGCCACATTTTGGCTCTAATCAATCATGTAAGTGACTTCTCACCATATTAGAGTCACTTGCGCCTTATAAGAGTCACTTGCCATCATATATTGGTACAATTAACATGTTAACATCATGACATGCAATTAGAAATCCTTTTTACCACCTCTTAGTGCCATATCATAGAAGTCAATTTTGGTCCAGATTTTTACTCTAATTAACCATGTTAGTCACTTCTCACTATATTAGTCACTTTGCACCCTATAAGAGTCACTTTCCCACCATATATGCACACAATTGACATGTTAACATCTATACATCCACTTTGACATCCTTTTACCACCTATTAATGCCACTTTCATACAAGTTAATTTTGTTCCATATTTTGACTCTAATCACCATGTAAGTCACCGTTCACCATATTAGAGTACCTTTACACCCTATAGAAAGTCACTTGCCCCATATATTGATACAATTAAACATGTAACATCACGTAAATGCAATTAGACATCCTTAACCACCTCTTGATACCCCTTTCCTACAAGTCAATTTTGGGCCACATTTGGCTCTAATCAATCATGTAAGTGACGTCTCACCATATTCGAGTTACTTTTTACCTTATAAGAGTCACTTGCGATCATATATTGGTACAATTAACATGTTGACATCATGTACATGCGATTAGAAATCCTTTTACCACCTCTTAGGCCATATTCATACAAGTCAATTTGGTCCACATTTTGGTTCTAATTAAACCCTGTTAGTCACTTTTCAACAGTATTATAGTCACTTTGTACCCTATAAGAGTACTTGCCACCAATATTTATATAATTACATGTTAACATCATGTACATGCAATTAGACATTCTTTAACCACCTCTTGGTACCCCTTTCGTACAAGTCACTTTTGGGCCACATTTTGGCTCTAATCAATTAGTAAGTGACTTCTCACCATATTAGAGTACTTTGCACCTTATAAGAGTCACTTGCCACTATATATTGGTACAATTAAACATGGTAAACATCATGTACATGCAATTAGAAATCCTTTGCCACCTCCTTAGTGCCATATCATACAAGTCAATTTTGGTCCATATTTTAGTTCTAATTACCCATGTTTAGTCACTTCTCACCATATTAGAGTCACTTTGCCCCTATAAGAGTCACTTTCCACCATATATGCAACAATTGACATGTTAAACATCCATACATCCAATTAACATCCTGTTTACACCTATTAATGCCACTTTCATACAAGTAATTTTGTTCCACATTTTGGCTCGAATCAACCATGTAAGTCACTGTTCCCATATTAGAGTACCTTTACACCCTATATGAGTCACTTGCCCCATATATTGGATCAATTAACATGTTAACATCACCTAAATGCAATAGATCCTTTAACCACCTCTGGGTACCCCTTTCCTACAAGTCAATTTTGGGCCACATTTTGGCTCTAATCTATCATGTAAGTTACTCTCACCATATTAGAGTCACTTTGCACCTTATAAGATCACTTTGCCGTCATATATTGGTACAATAACGGTTAACATCATGTACAGCAATTAGAAATCATTTTAACCCCTCTTAGTGCCATTTCATACAAGTCAATTTTGGGTCCACATTTGTTTCTAATTAACCATGTTGTCACTTCTCACCATATAGAGTCACTTTGCACCCTATAGAGTCACTTTTGATATATGCAACAATTGCATGTTAACATCATATACATCCATTTGACATCCTTTACCACCTATTAATGCCACTTTCATACAAGTTAATTTTTGTTCCATATTTTGACTCTAATCAACCATGTAGTCACCGTT
>NW_027417153.1:0-66204 GCF_009905375.1 Apium graveolens
TAAATGTACCAATATATGGTGGCAAGTGACACTTATAAGGTGCGAAGTGACTCTAATATGGTGAGAAGTCACTTACATAATTGATTAGAGCCAAATATGGCCCAAAATTGACTTGTACGAAAGGGGTACCAAGAGGTGGTTAAAGTATGTCTAATTGCATGTACATGATGTAACATGTTAATTATATAAATATTTGGTGGCAAGTAACTCTTATAGGGTGCAAAGTGACTATAATACGGTGAAAAGTGACTAACATGGTAATTAGAACCAAAATGTGGACCGAAATTGACTTGTATGAATATGGCACTAAGAGGTGGTAAAGGATTTCTAATTGCATGTACATGATGTCAACATGTTATTGTACCAATACATGATGGCAAGTGACTCTTAAGTTGCAAAGTGATCTAATGTGGTGAGAAGTCATTACATGATTGATTAGAGCCAAAATATGGCCCAAAATTGACTTGTAGGAAAGGGGTATCAAGAAGTGGTTAAAGGATGTCTAATTGCATTTATGATGTTAACATGTTAATTGTATCAATATATGGGGCAAGTGACTCTTATAGGGTGTAAAGGTACTCTAATATGGTGAACGGTGACTTACATGGTTGATTAGAGCCAAAATGTGGAAAAAATTAACTTGTATGAAAGTGGCATTAATAGGTGGTAAAAGGATGTCAAATTGGATGGATAAGATGTTAACATGTCAATTGTTGCATATATGGTGGAAAGTGACTCTTATAGGGTGCAAAGTGACTCTAATATGGTGAGAAGTGACTAACATGGTTAATTAGAACCAAAATGTGGACCAAAATTGACTTGTATGAATATGGGACTAAGAGGTGGTAAAAGGATTTCTAATTGCATGTACATGATGTTAATATGTTAATTGTATCAATATATGGGCAAGTGACTCTTATCGGGTGTAAAGGTACTCTAATATGGTGAACAGTGACTTACATGGTTGATTAGAGCCAAAATGTGGACAAAATTAACTTGTATGAAAGTGGCATTAATAGGTGGTAAAGGATGTCAATTGGATGTATACATGTTAACATGTCAATTGTTGCATATATGGTGGCAAGTGACTCTTAAGGGTGCAAAGTAACTCTAATATGGTGAGAAGTGACTAACATGGTTAATTAGAACCAAATATGGACCAAAATTGACTTGTATGAATATGGCACTAAGAGGTGGTAAAAGGATTTCTAATTGCATGTACATGATGTTAACATGTTAATTGTACCAATATATGATGGCAAGTGACTCTTATAAGGTGCAAAGTGACTCTAATGGTGAGAAGTCACTTACATGATTGATTAGAGCCAAAATGTGGCCCAAAATTGACTTGTAGGAAAGGGGTACCAAGAGGTGGTTTAAAGGATGTCTAATTGCATTACGTGATGTTAACATGTTAATTGTATCAATATATGGGGCAAGTGACCTATAGGGTATAAAGGTACTCTAATATGGTGAATAGTGACTTACATGGTTGATTAGAGCCAAAATGTGGAAAAAATTAACTTGTATGAAAGTGGCATTAATAGGTGGTAAAAGGATGTCAAATTGGATGTATATGATGTTAACATGTCAATTGTTGCATATATGGTGGAAAGTGACTCTTATAGGGTGCAAAGTGACTCTAATATGGTGAGAAGTGACTAACATGGTTAATTAGAACCAAAATGTGGACCAAAATTGACTTGTATGAATATGGCACTAAGAGGTGGTAAAAGGATTTCTAATTGCATGTACATGATGTTAACTGTTAATTGTACCAATATATGATGGCAAGTGACTCTTATAAGGTGCAAAGTGACTCTAATATGGTGAGAAGTCACTTACATGATGATTAGAGCCAAAATGTGGCCCAAAATTGACTTGTAGGAAAGGGGTACCAGAGGTGGTTAAAGGATGTCTAATTGCATTTAGTGATGTTAACATGTTAATTGTATCAATATATGGGGCAAGTGACTCTATAGGGTGTAAAGGTACTCTAATATGGTGAACAGTGACTTACATGGTTGATTAGAGCCAAAATGTGGAACAAAATTAACTTGTATGAAAGTGGCATTAATAGGTGGTAAAAGGATGTCTAATTGGATGTATATGATGTTAACATGTCAATTGTTGATATGGTGGAAAGTGACTCTTATAGGGGGTCAAGTGACTCTAATATGGTGAGAAGTGACTAACATGGTTAATTAGAACCAAAATGTGGACCAAATTTGACTTGTATGAATATGGCACTAAGAGGTGGTAAAAGGATTTCTAATTGCATGTACTGATGTTAACATGTAATTGTACCAATATATAGTGGCAAGTGACTCTTATAAGGTGCAAAGTGACTCTAATATGGTGAGAGTCACTTACATAATTGATTAGAGCCAAAATGTGGCCCAAAATTGACTTGTACGAAAGGGGTACCAAGAGGTTGGTTAAGAATGTCTAATTGCATGTACATGATGTTAACATGTTAATTATATAAATATTTGGTGGCAAGTAACTCTTATAGGGTGCAAAAGTGACTATAATACGGTGTAAAAGTGACTAACATGGTTAATTAGAACCAAAATGTGGACCAAAATTGACTTGTATGAATATGGCACTAAGAGGTGGTAAAAGGATTTCTAATTCGCATGTACATGATGTCAACATGTTAATTGTACCAATATATGAATCGCAAGTGGACTCTTATAAGGTGCAAAGTGACTCTAATATGGTGAGAAGTCACTTACAATGATTGATTAGAGCCAAAATGTGGCCCAAAATTGACTTGTAGGAAAGGGGTATCAAGAGGTGGTTAAAGGATGTCTAATTGCATTTACAGTGATGTTAACATGTTAATTGTATCAATATATGGGGCAAGTGACTCTTATAGGGTGTAAAGGTACTCTATATGGTGAACGGTGACTTATATGGTTGATTAGAGCCAAAATGTGGAACAAAAATTAACCTTGTATGAAAGTGGCATTAATAGGTGGTAAAAGGATGTCAAATTGGATGTATATGATGTTAACATGTCAATTGTTGCATATATGGTGGAAAGTGACTCTTATAGGGTGCAAAGTGACTCAATATGGTGAGAAGGTGACTAACATGGTTAATGTAGAACCAAAATGTGGACCAAAATTGACTTCTATGAATATGGCACTAAGAGGTGGTAAAAGGATTTCTAATTGCATGGTACATGATGTTAACATGTTTATTGTAACTAATATATGATGGCAAGTGACTCTTATAAGGCGCAAAAGTGACTCTAATATGGTTGAGAAGTCACTTACATGATTGATTAGAGCCAAAAATGTGGCCCAAAATTGACTTGTAGGAAAGGGGTACCAAGAGGTGGTTAAAGGATGTCTAATTGCATTTTCGTGATGTTAACATGTTAATTTTAATTAATATATGGGGCAAGTGACTCATATAGGGTGTAAAGGTACTCTAAATATGGTGAACAGTCACTTACATGGTTGATTAGAGCCAAAATGTGGACCAAAATTGACTTGTATGAATATGGCACTAAGAGGTGGTAAAAGGATTTCTAATTGCATGTACATGATGTTAACATGCTAATTGTACCAATAATGATGGCAAGTGACTCTTATAAGGTGCAAAGTGACTCTAATATGGTGAGAAGTCACTTACATGATTGATTAGAGCCAAAATGATGGCCCAAAATTGACTTGTAGGAAAGGGGTATCCAAGAAGGTGGTTAAAGGATTGTCTAATTGCATTTACTGTGATGTTCAAATGTTAATTATATCAAGATATGGGGCAAGTGACTCTATATAGGGTGTAAAGGTACTCTAATATGGTGAACAGTGACTTACATGGTTGATTAGAGGCAAAATGTGGAACAAAATTAACTTGTATGAAAGTGGCATTAATAGGTGGTAAAAGGATGTCAAATTGGATGTATATGATGTTAACATGTCAATTGTTGCATATATGGTGGAAAGTGACTCTTATAGGGTGCAAAGTGACTCTAATATGGTGAGAATTGACTAACATGGTTAATTGAAACCTAAATGTGGACCAAAATTGACTTGTATGAATATGGCACTAAGAGGTGGTAAAAGGATTTCTAATTGCATGTACATGATGTTAACATGTTAATTGTACCAATATATGGGCAAGTGACTCTTATAAGGTGTAAAGTGACTCTAATATGGTGAAAGTCACTTACATGATTGATTAGAGCCAAAATGTGGAAAATTGACTTGTACGAAAGTGGCATTAAGAGGTGGTAAAGGATGTCTAATTGATGTAATGTTAACATGAATTGTTCATATATGGTGGCAAGTGACTCTTTAGGGTGCAAAGTACTCTAATATGGTGAAAGTGACTAACATGGTTAATTAGAACCAAAATGTGGACCAAAATTGACTTGTATGAATATGGCACTAAGAGGTGGTAAAAGGATTTCTAATTGCATGTACATGATGTTAACATGTTAATTGTACCAATATATGATGGCAAGTGACTCTTATAAGGTGCAAAGTGACTCTAATATGGTGAGAAGTCACTTACATGATTGATTAGAGCCAAAATGTGGCCCCAAAATGGACTGGTAGGAAAGTGGTATCAAGAGGTGTTTAAAAGGATGTCTAATTGCATTTACGTGATGTTACCTATGTGATTGTATCAATATATGGGGCAGTGACTCCTTATAGGGTGTAAAGGTACTCTAATATGGTGAACCATGTACTTACCATGGTTGATATTACGAGCGAAAATGTTGAACAAAATTCACCTTGTATGAAAGTGGCATTAAAAGGTGGTAAAAGGATGTCAAATTGGATGTATATGATGTTAACATGTCAATGTGGGCATATTAGTCATGAAAGGGACTCTTTATAGGGTGAAAAGTGACTCTAGATATGGTGAGAAAGTGGACTAACATGGTTAATTGGGAACCTAAATGTGGACCAAAATGGACTTGTATAGATATGGCACTAAGAGGTGGTAAAATGATTTCTAATGCATGTACACTGGATGTTAACATGTTATTGTACAATATATGGTGCAAGTGACTCTTATAAGGTGCAAAGTGACTCTAATATGGTGAGAAGTCACTTACATGATTGATTAGAGCAAAATGTGGCCCAAAATTGACTTGTAGGAAAGTGGTATCCAAGAAGGTGGTTAAAGATGTCTAATTGCATTTAGTTGATGTTAACATGTTAATTGTATCAATATATGGGGCAAGTGACTCTTATAGGGTGTAAAGGTACTCTAATATGGTGAACGGTGACTTACATGGTGATTAGAGCCGAAAATGTGGAACAAAATTAACTTGTATGAAAGTGGCATTAATAGGTGGTAAAAGGATGTCAATTGGATGTATATGATGTTAACATGTCAATTGTTGCATATATGGTGGAAAGTGACTCTTATAGGGTGCAAAGTGACTCTAATATGGTGAGAAGTGACTAACATGGTTAATTAGAACCAAATGTGGACCAAAATTGACTTGTATGAATATGGCACTAAGAGGTGGTAAAAGGATTTCTAATTGCATGTACACTGATGTTAACATGTAATTGTACCAATATATAGTGGCAAGTGACTCTTATAAGGTGCAAAGTGACTCTAATATGGTGAGAAGTCACTTACATAATTGATTAGAGCCAAAATGTGGCCCAAAATTGACTTGTACGAAAGGGGTACCAAGAGGTGGTTTAAAGGAATGTCTAATTGCATGTACATGATGTTAACATGTTAATTATATAAATATTTGGTGGCAAGTAACTCTTATAGGGTACAAAGTGATCTATAATACGGTGAAAAGTGACTAACATGGTTAATTAGAACCAAAATGTGGACCAAAATTGACTTGTATGAATATGGCACTAAGAGGTGGTAAAAGGATTTCTAATTGCATGTACATGATGTCAACATGTTAATTGTACCAATATATGATGGCAAGTGACTCTTATAAGGTGCAAAAGTGACTCTAATATGGTGAGAAGTCACTTACATGATTGATTAGAGCCAAAATGTGGCCCAAAATTGACTTGTAGGAAAGGGGTATCAAGAAGGTGGTTAAAGGATGTCTAATTGCATTTACGTGATGTTAACATGTTAATTGTATCAATATATGGGGTAAGTGACTCTTTATAGGGTGTAAAGGTACTCTAATATGGTGAACGGTGACTTACATGGTTGATTAGAGTCAAAATTGGAACAAAATTAACTTGTATGAAAGTGGCATTAATAGGTGGTAAAAGGATGTCAAATTGGATGTATATGATGTTAACATGTCAATTGTTGCATATATGGTGGAAAGTGACTCTTATAGGGTGCAAGTGACTAATATAGTGAGAAGTGACTAACATGGTTAATTAGAGTACAAAATGTGGACCAAAATTGACTTCTATGAATATGGCACTAAGAGGTGGTAAAAGGATTTCTAATTGCATGTACATGATGTTAACATGTTAATTGTACCAATATATGATGGCAAGTGGACTCTTATAAGGCGCAAAGTGACTCTAATATGGTGAGAAGTCACTTACATGATTGATTAGAGCCAAAATGTGGCCCAAAATTGACTTGTAGGAAAGGGGTACCAAGAGGTGGTTAAAGGATGTCTAATTGCATTTTCGTGATGTTAATATGTTAATTGTATCAATATATGGGGCAAGTGACTCATATAGGGTGTAAAGGTACTCTAATACGGTGAACAGTGACTTACATGGTTGATCAGAGCCAAAATGTGGACCAAATTGACTTGTATGAATATGGCACTAAGAGGTGGTAAAGGATTTCTAATTGCATGTACATGATGTTAACATGCTAATTGTACCAATATATGATGGCAAGTGACTCTTATAAGGTGCAAAGTGACTCTAATATGGTGAGAAGTCAATTACATGATTGATTAGAGCCAAAATGAGGCCCAAAATTGACTTGTAGGAAAGGGGTACCAAGAGGTGGTTAAAGGATGTCTAATTGCATTTACATGATGTTCAAATGTTAATTATATCAATATATGGGCAAGTGACCTCTTATAGGGTGTAAAGGTACTCTAATATGGTGAACAGTGACTTACATGGTTGATTAGAGGCAAAATGTGGAACAAAATTAACTTGTATGAAAGTGGCATTAATAGGTGGTAAAAGGATGTCAAATTGGATGTATATGATGTTAACATGTCAATTGTTGCATATATGGTGGAACGTGACTCTTATAGGGTGCAAAGTGACTCTAATATGGTGAGAAGTGACTAACATGGTTAATTGGAACCTAAATGTGGACCAAAATTGACGTGTATGAATATGGCACTAAGAGGTGGTAAAAGGATTTCTAATTGCATGTACATGATGTTAACATGTTAAATTTACCAATATATGGTGGCAAGTGACTCTTATAAGGTGCAAAGTGACTCTAATATGGTGAGAAGTCACTTACATAATTGATTAGAGCCAAATGTGGCCCAAAATTGACTTGTACGAAAGGGGTACCAAGAGGTGGTTAAAGGATGTCTAATTGCATGTACATGATGTTAACATGTTAATTATATAATATTTGGTGGCAAGTAACTTTTATAGGGTGCAAAGTGTCTATAATACGGTGAAAAGTGACCAACATGGTTAATTAGAACCAAAATGTGGACCAAAATTGACTTGTAAGAATATGGCACTAAGAGGTGGTAAAAGGATTTCTAATTGCATGTACATGATGTTCAACATGTTAATTGTACCAATATATGATGGCAAGTGACTCTTATAAGGTGCAAAGTGACTCTAATATGGTGAGAAGTCACTTACATGATTGATTAGTGCCAAAATGTGGCCCAAAATTGACTTGTAGGAAAGGGGTACCAAGAGGTGTATAAAGGATGTCTAATTGCATTTACATGATGTTAATATGTTAATTGTATCAATATATGGGGCAAGTGACTCTTATAGGGTGTAAAGGTACTCTAATATGGTGAACAGTGACTTACATGGTTGATTAGAGCCAAAATGTGGAACAAAATTAACTTGTATGAAAGTGGCATTAGTAGGTGGTAAAAGGATGTCAAATTGGATGTATAAGATGTTAACATGTCAATTGTTGCATATATGGTGGAAAGTGACTCTTATAGTGTGCAAAGTGACTAATATGGTAAGAAGTGACTAACATGGTTAATTAGAACCAAAATGTGGACCAAAATTGACTTGTATGAATATGGCACTAAGAGGTGGTAAAAGGATTTCTAATTGCATGTACATGATGTTAACATGTTAATTGTACCAATATATGATGGCAAGTGACTCTTATAAGTTGCAAAGTGACTCTAATATGGTGAGAAGTCACTTACATGATTGATTAGAGCCAAAATGTGGCCCAAAATTGACTTGTAGGAAAGGGGTACCAAGAGGTGTTTAAAGGATGTCTAATTGCATTTACGTGATGTTAATATGTTAATTGTATCAATATAAGGGGCAAGTGACTCCTATAGGGTGTAAAGGTACTCTAATATGGTGAACAGTGACTTACATGGTTGATTAGAGCCAAAATGTGGAACAAAATTAACTTGTATGAAAGTGGCATTAATAGGTGGTAAAAGGATGTCAAATTGGATGTATATGATGTTAACATGTCAATTGTTGCATATATGGTGGAAAGTGACTCTTATAGGGTGCAAAGTGACTCTAATATGGTGAGAAGTGACTAACATGGTTAATTAGAACCAAAATGTGGACCAAAATTGACTTGTATGAATATGGCACTAAGAGGTGGTAAAATGATTTCTAATTGCATGTACATGATGTTAACCTGTTAATTGTACCAATATATGACGACAAGTGACTCTTATAAGGTGCAAAGTGACTCTAATATGGTGAGAAGTAACTTACATGATAGATTAGAGCCAAAATGTGGCCCAAAATTGACTTGTAGGAAAGGGGTACCCAGAGGTGTTAAAGGATGTCTAATTGCATTTAGGTGATGTTAACATGTTAAGTGTATCAATATACGGGGCAAGTGACTCATATAGGGTGTAAAGGTACTCTAATATGGTGAACAGTGACTTACATGGTTGATTAGAGCCAAAATGTGGAACAAAATTAACTTGTATGAAAGTGGCATTAATAGGTGGTAAAAGGATGTCTAATTGGATGTATATGATGTTAACATGTCAATTGTTGCATATATGGTGGAAAGTGACTCTTATAGGGTGCAAAGTGACTCTAATATGGTGAGAAGTGACTAACATGGTTAATTAGAACCAAAATGTGGACCAAAATTGACTTGTATGAATATGGCACTAAGAGGTGGTAAAAGAATTTCTAATTGCATGTACATGTTAACATGTTAATTATACCAATATATAGTGGCAAGTGACTCTTATAAGGTGCAAAGTGACTCTAATATGGTGAGAAGTCCCTTACATAATTGATTGGAGCCAAAATGTGGCCCAAAATTGACTTGTACGAAAGGGGTACCAAGAGGTGGTTAAAGAATGTCTAATTGCATGTACATGATGTTAACATGTTAATTATATAAATATTTGGTGGCAAGTAACTCTTATAGGGTGCAAAGTGACTATAATACGGTGAAAAGTGACTAACATGGTTAATTAGAACCAAAATATGGAGCAAAATTGACTTGTATGAATATGGCACTAAGAGGTGGTAAAAGGATTTCTAATCGCATGTACATGATTTCAACATGTTAATTGTACCAATATATGATCGCAAGTGACTCTTATAAGGTGCAAAGTGACTCTAATATGGCGAGAAGTCACTTACATGATTTATTAGAGCCAAAATGTGGCCCAAAATTGACTTGTAGGAAAGGGGGTATCAAGAGGTGGTTAAAGGATGTCTAATTGCATTTACGTGATGTTAACATGTTAATTGTATCAATATATGGGGCAAGTGACTTTTATAGGGTGTAAAGGTACTCTAATATGGTGAACGGTGACTTACATGGTTGATTAGAGCCAAAATGTGGAACAAAATTAACTTGTATGAAAGTGGCATTAGTAGGTGGTAAAAGGATGTCAAATTGTATGTATAAGATGTTAACATGTCAATTGTTGCATATATGGTGGAAAGTGACTCTTATAGTGTGCAAAGTGACTAATATGGTTAGAAGTGACTAACATGGTTAATTAGAACCAAAATATGGACCAAAATTGAATTGTATGAATATGGAACTAAGAGGTGGTAAAAGGATTTCTAATTGCATGTACATGATGTTAACATGTTAATTGTACCAATATATGATGGCAAGTGACTCTTATAAGGTGCAAAGTGACTCTAATATGGTGAGAAGTCACTTACATGATTGATTAGAGCCAAAATGTGGCCCAAAATTGACTTGTACGAAAGGGGGTACCAAGAGGTGGTTAAAGGATGTCTAATTGTATGTACATGATGTTAACATGTTAATTATATCAATATTTGGTGGCAAGTGACTCTTATAGGGTGCAAAGTGACTCTAATATGGTGAAAAGTGACTAACATGGTTAATTAGAACCAAAATGTGGACCAAAATTGACTTGTATGAATATGGCACTAAGAGGTGGGAAAGGATTTCTAATTGCATGTACATGATGTTAACATGTTAATTGTACCAATATATGATGGCAAGTGACTCTTATAAGGTATAAAGTGACTCCAATATGGTGAGAAGTGACTCATATAGGGTGCAAAATGACTCTAATATGGTGAAAAGTGACTTACCTGGTTAATTAGAACCAAAATGTGGACCAAAATTGACTTGTATGAATGTGGCACTAAGAGGTGGTAAAAGGATTTCTAATTGCATGTACATGATTTTAACATGTTAAATGTACCAATATATGATGGCAAGTGACTCTTATAAGGTGCAAAGTGACTCTAATATTGTGAGAAGTCACTTACATGTTTAATTAGCGCCAAAATGGGGCCCAATATTGACTTATACGAAAGGGGGTACCAAGAGGTGGTTAAAGGATGTCTGATTGCATGTACATGATGTTAACATGCTAATTGTATAAATATATGGTGGAAACTGACTCTTATAGGGTGCAAAGTGACTCTAATATGGTAAAAAGTGACCAACATGGTCAATTAAAACCAAAATGTGGACAAAAATTGACTTGTATGAATATGGCCCTAAGAGGTGGTAAAATGATTTCTAATTGCATGTACATGATGTTAACATGTTAATTGTACCAATATATGATGGCAAGTGACTCTTATAAGGTGCAAAGTGACTCTATTATGATGAGAAGTCACTAACATGATTGATTAGAGCCAAAATGTGGCCGAAAATTGACTTGTAGTAAAGGGATACCAAGAGGTTATTAAAGGATGTCTAATTACATTTACGTGATGTTAACATGTTAATTGTATCAATATATGGGGCAAGTGACTCTTATAAGGTGTAAAGGTACTCTAATATGGTGAAAAGTGACTTATATGGTTGATTAGAGCCAAAATGTGGAACAAAATTAACTTTTATGAAAGTGGCATTAATAGGTGGTAAAAGTATGTCAAATTGGATGTATATGATGTTAACATGTTTATTGTTGTATATATGGTGGAAAGTGACTCTTATAGGGTGCTAAGTGACTCTAATATGGTGAAAAGTCACTTACAAGGTTGATTAGAACAAAAATGTGGAACAAAATTGACTTATAAGAATATGGCACTAAGAGGTGGTAAAAGGATTTCTAATTGCATGTACATGATGTTAACAGGTTAATTGTACTAATATATGATGGCAAGTGACTCTTATAAGGTGCAAAGTGACTCTAATACGGTGAGAAGTCACTTACATGATTGATTAGAGCCAAAATGTGGCCCAAAATTGACTTGTAGGAAAGGGGTACCAAGAGGTGGTTAAAGGATGTCTAATTGCATTTACGTGATGTTCAAATGTTAATTATATCAATATATGGGGCAAGTGACTCTTATAGGGTGTAAAGGTACTCTAATATGGTGAACAGTGACATACATGGTTGATTAGAGGCAAAATGTGGAACAAAATTAACTTGTATGAAAGTGGCATTAATAGGTGGTAAAAGGATGTCTAATTGGATGTATATGATGGTAACATGTCAATTGTTGCATATATGGTGGAAAGTGACTCTTATAGGGTGCAAATTGACTCTAATATGGTGAGAAGTGACTAACATGGTTAATTAGAACCAAAATGTGGACCAAAATTGACTTGTATGAATATGGCACTAAGAGGTGGTAAAAGGATTTCTAATTGCATGTACATGATGTTAACATGTTAATTGTACCAATATATGGTGGCAAGTGACTCTTATAAGGTGCAAAGTGACTCTAATATGGTGAGAAGTCACTTACATAATTGATTAGAGCCAAAATGTGGCCCAAAATTGACTTGTACGAAAGGGGTACCAAGAGGTGGTTAAAGAATGTCTAATTGCATGTACATGATGTTAACATGTTAATTATATAAATATTTGGTGGCAAGTAACTCTTATAGGGTGCAAAGTGACTATAATACGGTGTAAAGTGACTAACATGGTTAATTAGAACCAAAATATGGACCAAAATTGACTTGTATGAATATGGCACTAAGAGGTGGTAAAAGGATTTCTAATTGCATGTACATGATGTCAACATGTTAATTGTACCAATATATGATGGCAAGTGGCTCTTATAAGGTGCAAAGTGACTCTAATATGGTGAGAAGTCACTTACATGATTGATTCGAGCCAAAATGTGGCCCAAAATTGACTTATAGGAAAGGGGTATCAAGAGGTGGTTAAAGGATGTCTAATTGCATTTACATGATGTTAACATGTTAATTGTATCAATATATGGGGCAAGTGACTCTTATAGGGTATAAAGGTACTCGAATATGGTGAACGGTGACTTATATGGTTGATTAGAGCCAAAATGTGGACCAAAATTACCTTGTATGAAAGTGGCATTAATAGGTGGTAAAAGGATGTCAAATTGGATGTATATGATGTTAACATGTCAATTGTTGCATATATGGTGGAAAGTGACTCTTATAGGGTGCAAAGTGACTCTAATATGGTGAGAAGTGACTAACATGGTTAATTAGAACCAAAATGTGGACCAAAATTGACTTCTATGAATATGGCACTAAGAGGTGGTAAAAGGATTTCTAATTGCATGTACATGATGTTAACATGTTAATTGTACTAATATATGATGGCAAGTGACTCTTATAAGGCGCAAAGTGACTCTAATATGGTGAGAAATCACTTACATGATTGATTAGAGCCAAAATGTGGCCCAAAATTGACTTGTAGGAAAGGGGTACCAAGAGGTGGTTAAAGGATGTCTAATTGCATTTTCGTGATGTTAACATGTTAATTTTATTAATATATGGGGCAAGTGACTCATATAGGGTGTAAAGGTACTCTAATATGGTGAACAGTCACTTACATGGTTGATTAGAGCCAAAATGTGGACCAAAATTGACTTGTATGAATATGGCACTAAGAGGTGGTAAAAGGATTTCTAATTGCATGTACATGATGTTAACATGCTAATTGTACCAATATATGATGGCAAGTGACTCTTATAAGGTGCAAAGTGACTCTAATATGGTGAGAAGTCACTTACATGATTGATTAGAGCCAAAATGTGGCCCAAAATTGACTTGTAGGAAAGGGGTACCAAGAGGTGGTTAAAGGATGTCTAATTGCATTTACGTGATGTTCAAATGTTAATTATATCAATATATGGGGCAAGTGACTCATATAAGGTGTAAAGGTACTCTAATATGGTGAACAGTGACTTACATGGTTGATTAGAGGCAAAATGTGGAACAAAATTAACTTGTATGAAAGTGGCATTAATAGGTGGTAAAAGGATGTCAAATTGGATGTATATGATGTTAACATGTCAATTGTTGCATATATGGTGGAAAGTGACTCTTATAGGGTGCAAAGTGACTCTAATATGGTGAGAAGTGACTAACATGGTTAATTGGAACCTAAATGTGGACCAAAATTGACTTGTATGAATATGGCACTAAGAGGTGGTAAAAGGATTTCTAATTGCATGTACATGATGTTAACATGTTAATTGTACCAATATATGGTGGCAAGTGACTCTTATAAGGTGCAAAGTAACTCTAATATGGTGAGATGTCACTTATATAATTGATTAGAGCCAAAATGTGGCCCAAAATTGACTTGTACGAAAGGGGTACCAAGAGGTGGTTAAAGGATGTCTAATTGCATGTACATGATGTTAACATGTTAATTATATAAATATTTGGTGGCAAGTAACTCTTATAGGGTGCAAAGTGTCAATAATACGGTGAAAAGTGACTAACATGGTTAATTAGAACCAAAATGTGGACCAAAATTGACTTGTATGAATATGGCACTAAGAGGTGGTAAAAGGATTTCTAATTGCATGTACATGATGTCAACGTGTTAATTGTACCAATATATGATGGCAAGTGACTCTTATAAGGTGCAAAGTGACTCTAATATGGTGAGAAGTCACTTACATGATTGATTAGAGTCAAAATGTGGCCCAAAATTGACTTGTAGGAAAGTGGTATCAAGAAGTGGTTAAAAGATGTCTAATTGCATTTACGTGATGTTAACATGTTAATTGTATCAATATATGGGGCAAGTGACTCTTATAGGGTGTAAAGGTACTCTAATATGGTGAACGGTGACTTACATGGTTGATTAGAGCGAAAATGTGGAACAAAATTAACTTGTATGAAAGTGGCATTAATAGGTGGTAAAAGGATGTCAAATTGGATGTATATGATGTTAACATGTCAATTGTTGCATATATGGTGGAAAGTGACTCTTATAGGGTGAAAAGTGACTCTAATATGGTGAGAAGTGACTAACATGGTTAATTGGAACCTAAATGTGGACCAAAATTGACTTGTATGAATATGGCACTAAGAGGTGGTAAAAGGATTTTTAATTGCATGTACACGATGTTAACATGTTAATTGTACCAATATATGGTGGCAAGTGACTCTTATAAGGTGCAAAGTGACTCTAATATGGTGAGAACTCACTTACATAATTGATTAGAGCCAAAATGTGGCCCAAAATTGACTTGTACGAAAGCGGTACCAAGAGGTGGTTAAAGGATGTCTAATTGCATGTACATTATGTTAACATGTTAATTATATAAATATTTGGTGGCAAGTAACTCTTATAGGGTGTAAAGTATCTATAATACGGTGAAAAGAGACTAACATGTTTAATTAGAACCAAAATGTGGACCAAAATTGACTTGTATGAATATGGCACTAAGAGGTGGTAAAAGGATTTCTAATTGCATGTACATGATGTCAACATGGTAATTGTACCAATATATGATGGCAAGTGACTCTTATAAGGTGCAAAGTGACTCTAATATGGTGAGAAGTCACTTACATGATTGATTAGAGCCACAATGTGGCCCAAAATTGACTTGTAGGAAAGGGTATCAAGAAGTGGTTAAAGGATGTCTAATTGCATTTACGTGATGTTAACATGTTAATTGTATCAATATATGGGGCAAGTGACTCATATAGGGTGTAAAGGTACTCTAATATGGTGAACGGTGACTTACATGGTTGATTAGAGCGAAAATGTGGAACAAAATTAACTTGTATGAAAGTGGCATTAATAGATGGTAAAAGGATGTCAAATTGGATGTATATGATGTTAACATGTCAATTGTTGCATATATGGTGGAAAGTGACTCTTATAGGGTGCAAAGTGACTCTAATATGGTGAGAAATGACTAACATGGTTAATTAGAACCAAAATGTGGACCAAATTTGACTTCTATGAATATGGCACTAAGAGGTGGTAAAAGGATTTCTAATTGCATGTACATGATGTTAACATGTTAATTGTACCAATATATGATGGCAAGTGACTCTTATAAGGTGCAAAGTGACTCTAATATGGTGAGAAGTCACTTATATAATTGATTAGAGCCAAAATGTGGCCCAAAATTGACTTGTAGGAAAGGGGTACCAAGAGGCGTTTAAAGGATGTCTAATTGTATTTACGTGATGTTAATATGTTAATTGTAACAATATATGGGGCAAGTGACTCTTATAGGGTGTAAAGGTACTCTAATATGGTGAACGGTGACTTACATGGTTGATTAGAGCGAAAATGTGGAACAAAATTAACTTGTATGAAAGTGGCATTAATAGGTGGTAAAAGGATGTCAAATTGGATGTATATGATGTTAACATGTAAATTGTTGCATATATGGTGGAAAGTGACTCTTATAGTGTGCAAAGTGACTAATATGGTGAGAAGTGACTAACATGGTTAATTAGAACCAAAATGTGGACCAAAATTGACTTGTATGAATATGGCACTAAGAGGTGGTAAAAGGATATCTAATTGCATGTACATGATGTTAACATGTTAATTGTACCAATATATGATGGCAAGTGACTCTTATAAGGTGCAAAGTGACTCTAATATGGTGAGAAGTCACTTACATGATTGATTAGAGCCAAAATGTGGCCCAAAATTGACTTGTACGAAAGGGGGTACCAAGAGGTGGTTAAAGGTTGTCTAATTGTATGTACATGATGTTAACATGTAAATTATATCAATATTTGGTGGCAAGTGACTCTTATAGGGTGCAAAGTGACTCTAATATGGTGAAAAGTGACTAACATGATTAATTAGAACCAAAATGTGGACCAAAATTGACTTGTATGAATATGGCACTAAGAGGTGGGAAAGGATTTCTAATTGCATGTACATGATGTTAACATGTTAATTGTACCAATATATGATGGCAAGTGACTCTTATAAGGTGTAAAGTGACTCCAATATGGTGAGAAGTGACTCATATAGGGTGCAAAATGACTCTAATATGGTGAAAAGTGACTTACCTAGTTAATTAGAACCAAAATATGGACCAAAATTGACTTGTATGAATGTTGCACTAAGAGGTGGTAAAAGCATTTCTAATTGCATGTACATGATTTTAACATGTTAATTGTACCAATATATGATGGCAAGTGACTCTTATAAGGTGCAAAGTGACTCTAATATTGTGAGAAGTCACTTACATGTTTAATTAGCGCCAAAATGGGGCCCAATATTGACTTGTACGAAAGGGGGTAACAAGAGGTGGTTAAAGGATGTCTGATTGCATGTACATGATGTTAACATGCTAATTGTATCAATATATGGTGGAAACTGACTCTTATAGGGTGCAAAGTGACTCTAATATGGTGAAAAGTGACCAACATGGTCAATTAAAACCAAAATGTGGACCAAAATTGACTTGTATGAATATGGCCCTAAGAGGTGGTAAAATGATTTCTAATTGCATGTACATGATGTTAACATGTTAATTGTAACAATATATGATGGCAAGTGACTCTTATAAGGTGCAAAGTGACTCTATTATGATGAGAAGTCACTTATATGATTGATTAGAGCCAAAATGTGGCCGAAAATTGACTTGTAGTAAAGGGATACCAAGAGGTTGTTAAAGGATGTCTAATTACATTTACGTGATGTTAACATGTTAATTGTATCAATATATGGGGCAAGTGACTCTTATAGGGTGTAAAGGTACTCTAATATGGTGAAAATTGACTTATATGGTTGATTAGAGCCAAAATGTGGAACAAAATTAACTTGTATAAAAGTGGCATTAATAGGTGGTAAAAGGATGTCAAATTGGATGTATATGATGTTAACATGTTTATTGTTGTATATACGGTGGAAAGTGACTCTTATAGGGTGCAAAGTGACTCTAATATGGTGAAAAGTCACTTACAAGGTTGATTAGAACAAAAATGTGGAACAAAATTGACTTGTAAGAATATGGCACTAACAGGTGGTAAAAGGATTTCTAATTGCATGTACATGATGTTAATAGGTTAATTGTACTAATATATGATGGCAAGTGACTCTTATAAGGTGCAAAGTGACTCTAATACGGTGAGAAGTCACTTACATGATTGATTAGAGCCAAAATGTGGCCCAAAATTGACTTGTAGGAAAGGGTTACCAAGAGGTGGTTAAAGGATGTCTAATTGCATTTACGTGATGTTAACATGTTAATTGTATCAATATATGGGACAAGTGATTCTTATAGGGTGCAAAGGTACTCTAATATGTTGAAAAGTGACTTACATGGTTGATTAGAGCCAAAATGTGGAACAAAATTAACTTGTATGAAAGTTGCATTAATAGGTGGTAAAAGGATGTCAAATTGGATGTATATGATGTTAACATGTAAATTGTTGTATATATGGTGGAAAGTGACTCTTATAGGGTGCAAAGGGACTCTAATATGGTGAAAAGTGACTTACAAGGTTGATTAGAACCAAAATGTCGAACAAAATTGACTTGTAAGAATATGGCACTAAGAGGTGGTAAAAGGATTTCTAATTGCATGTACATGATGTTAACAGGTTAATTGTACAAATATATGATGGCAAGTGACTCTTATAAGGTGCAAAGTGACTCTAATACAGTGAGAAGTCACTTACATGATTGATTAGAGCCAAAATGTGGCCCAAAATTGACTTGTAGGAAAGGGGTACCAAGAGGTGGTTAAAGGATGTCTAATTGCATTTACGTGATGTTAACATGTTAATTTTATCAATATATGGGACAAGTGATTCTTATAGGGTGCAAAGGTACTCTAATATGGTGAAAAGTGACTTACATGGTTGATTAGAGCCAAAATGTGGAACAAAATTAACTTGTATGAAAGTGGCATTAATAGGTGGTAAAAGGATGTCAAATCGGAGGTATATGATGTTAACATGTTAATTGTTGTATATATGGTGGAAAGTGACTCTTATAGGGTGCAAAATGACTCTTATAAGGTGCAAAGTGACTCTAATACAGTGAGAAGTCACTTACATGATTGATTAGAGCCAAAATGTGGCCCAAAATTGACTTGTAGGAAAGAGGTACCAAGAGGTGGTTAAAGGATGTCTAATTGCATTTACGTGATGTTAACATGTTAATTGTATCAATATATGGGGCAAGTGACTCTTATAGGGTTTAAAGATACTCTAATATGGTGAAAAGTGACTTATATGGTTGATTAGAGCCAAAATGTGGAACAAAATTAACTTGTATGAAAGTGGCATTAATAGGTGGTAAAAGGATGTCAAATTGGATGTATATGATGTTAACATGTTTATTGTTGTATATATGGTGGAAAGTGACTCTTATAGGGTGCAAAGTGACTCTAATATGATGAAAAGTGACTTACAAGGTTGATTAGAACCAAAATGTCGAACAAAATTGACTTGTAAGAATATGGCACTAAGAGGTGGTAAAAGGATTTCTAATTGCATGTACATGATGTTAACAGGTTAATTGTACTAATATATGATGGCAAGTGACTCTTATAAGGTGCAAAGTGACTCTAATACAGTGACAAGTCACTTACATGATTGATTAGAGCCAAAATGTGGCCCAAAATTGACTTGTAGGAAAGGGGTACCAAGAGGTGGTTATAGGATGTCTAATTGCATTTACGTGATGTTAACATGTTAATTGTATCAATATATGGGACAAGTGATTCTTATAGGGTGCAAAGGTACTCTAATATGGTGAAAAGTGACTTACATGGTTGATTAGAGCCAAAATGTGGAACAAAATTAACTTGTATGAAAGTAGCATTAATAGGTGGTAAAAGGATGTCAAATCGGAGGTATATGATGTTAACATGTTAATTGTTGTATATATGGTGGAAAGTGACTCTTATAGGGTGCAAAATGACTCTTATAAGGTGCAAAGTGACTCTAATACAGTGAGAAGTCACTTACACGATTGATTAGAGCCAAAATGTGGCCCAAAATTGACTTGTAGGAAAGAGGTACCAAGAGGTGGTTAAAGGATGTCTAATTGCATTTACGTGATGTTAACATGTTAATTGTATCAATATATGGGGCAATATATGGGGCAAGTGACTCTTATAGGGTGTAAAGGTACTCTAATATGGTGAAAAGTGACTTATATGGTTGATTAGAGCCAAAATGTGGAACAATATTAACTTGTATGAAAGTGGCATTAATAGGTGGTAAAAGGATGTCAAATTGGATGTATATGATGTTAACATGTTTATTGTTGTATATATGGTGGAAAGTGACTCTTATAGGGTGCAAAGTGACTCTAATACGGTGAAAAGTCACTTACAAGGTTGATTAGAACAAAAATGTGGAACAAAATTGACTTGTAAGAATATGGCACTAAGAGGTGGTAAAAGGATTTCTAATTGCATGTACATGATGTTAACAGGTTAATTGTACTAATATATGATGGCAAGTGACTCTTATAAGGTGCAAAGTGACTCTAATACGGTGAGAAGTCACTTACAAGATTGATTAGAGCCAAAATGTGGCCCAAAATTGACTTGTAGGAAAGGGGTACCAAGAGGTGGTTAAAGGATGTCTAATTAAATTTACGTGATGTTAACATGTTAATTGTACCAATATATGGGACAAGTGATTCTTATAGGGTGCAAAGGTACTCTAATATGTTGAAAAGTGACTTACATGGTTGATTAGAGCCAAAATGTGGAACAAAATTAACTTGTATGAAAGTGGCATTAATAGGTGGTAAAAGGATGTGAAATTGGATGTATATGATGTTAACATGTAAATTGTTGTATATATGGTGGAAAGTGACTCTTATAGGGTGCAAAGTGACTCTAAATGGTGAAAAGTGACTTACAAGGTTGATTAGAACCAAAATGTGGAACAAAATTGACTTGTAAGAATATGGCACTAAGAGGTGGTAAAAGGATTTCTAATTGCATGTACATGATGTTAACAGGTTAATTGTACTAATATATGATGGCAAGTGACTCTTATAAGGTGCAAAGTGACTCTAATACAGTGAGAAGTCACTTACATGATTGATTAGAGCCAAAATGTGGCCCAAAATTGACTTGTAGGAAAGGGGTACCAAGAGGTGGTTAAAGGATGTCTAATTGCATTTACGTGATGTTAACATGTTAATTGTATCAATATATGGGACAAGTGATTCTTATAGGGTGCAAAGGTACTCTAATATGGTGAAAAGTGACTTACATGGTTGATTAGAGCCAAAATGTGGAACAAAATTAACTTGTATGAAAGTAGCATTAATAGGTGGTAAAAGGATGTCAAATCGGAGGTATATGATCTTAACATGTTAATTGTTGTATATATGGTGGAAAGTGACTCTTATAGGGTGCAAAATGACTCATATAAGGTGCAAAGTGACTCTAATACCAGAAGTCACTTACATGATTGATTAGAGCCAAAATGTGGCCCAAAATTGACTTGTAGGAAAGAGGTACCAAGAGGTGGTTAAAGGATGTCTAATTGCATTTACGTGATGTTAACATGTTAATTGTATCAATATATGGGGCAAGTGACTCTTATAGGGTGTAAAGGTACTCTAATATGGTGAAAAGTGACTTATATGGTTGATTAGAGCCAAAATGTGGAACAAAATTAACTTGTATGAAAGTGGCATTAATAGGTGGTAAAAGGATGTCAAATTGGATGTATATGATGTTAACATGTTTATTGTTGTATATATAGTGGAAAGTGACACTTATTGGGTGCAAAGTGACTCTAATATGGTGAAAAGTCACTTACAAGGTTGATTAGAACAAAAATGTGGAACAAAATTGACTTGTAAGAATATGGCACTAAGAGGTGGTAAAAGGATTTCTAATTGCATGTACATGATGTTAACAGGTTAATTGTACTAATATATGATGGCAAGTGACTCTTATAAGGTGCAAAGTGACTCTAATACGGTGAGAAGTCAGTTACATGATTGATTAGAGCCAAAATGTGGCCCAAAATTGACTTGTAGGAAAGGGGTACCAAGAGGTGGTTAAAGGATGTCTAATTGCATTTACGTGATGTTAACATGTTAATTGTATCAATATATGGGACAAGTGATTCTTATAGGGTTCAAAGGTACTCTAATATGTTGAAAAGTGACTTACATGGTTGATTAGAGCCAAAATGTGGAACAAAATTAACTTGTATGAAAGTGGCATTAATAGGTGGTAAAAGGATGTCAAATTGGATGTATATGATGTTAACATGTAAATTGTTGTATATATGGTGGAAAGTGACTCTTATAGGGTGCAAAGTGACTCTAATATGATGAAAAGTGACTTACAAGGTTGATTAGAACCAAAATGTCGAACAAAATTGACTTGTAAGAATATGGCACTAAGAGGTGGTAAAAGGATTTCTAATTGCATGTACATGATGTTAACAGGTTAATTGTACTAATATATGATGGCAAGTGACTCTTATAAGGTGCAAAGTGACTCTAATACAGTGAGAAGTCACTTACATGATTGATTAGAGCCAAAATGTGGCCCAAAATTGACTTGTAGGAAAGGGGTACCAAGAGGTGGTTATAGGATGTCTAATTGCATTTACGTGATGTTAACATGTTAATTGTATCAATATATGGGACAAGTGATTCTTATAGGGTGCAAAGGTACTCTAATATGGTGAAAAGTGACTTGCATGGTTGATTAGAGCCAAAATGTGGAACAAAATTAACTTGTATGAAAGTAGCATTAATAGGTGGTAAAAGGATGTCAAATCGGAGGTATATGATGTTAACATGTTAATTGTTGTATATATGGTGGAAAGTGACTCTTATAGGGTGCAAAATGACTCTTATAAGGTGCAAAGTGACTCTAATACAGTGAGAAGTCACTTACACGATTGATTAGAGCCAAAATGTGGCCCAAAATTGACTTGTAGGAAAGGGGTACCAAGAGGTGGTTAAAGGATGTCTAATTGCATTTACGTGATGTTAACATGTTAATTGTATCAATATATGGGACAAGTGATTCTTATAGGGTGCAAAGGTACTCTAATATGGTGAAAAGTGACTTACATGGTTGATTAGAGCCAAAATGTGGAACAAAATTAACTTGTATGAAAGTAGCATTAATAGGTGGTAAAAGGATATCAAATCGGAGGTATATGATGTTAACATGTTAATTGTTGTATATATGGTGGAAAGTGACTCTTATAGGGTGCAAAATGACTCTTATAAGGTGCAAAGTGACTCTAATACAGTGAGAAGTCACTTACACGATTGATTAGAGCCAAAATGTGGCCCAAAATTGACTTGTAGGAAAGGGGTACCAAGAGGTGGTTAAAGGATGTCTAATTGCATTTACGTGATGTTAACATGTTAATTGTATCAATATATGGGACAAGTGATTCTTATAGGGTGCAAAGGTACTCTAATATGGTGAAAAGTGACTTACATGGTTGATTAGAGCCAAAATGTGGAACAAAATTAACTTGTATGAAAGTAGCATTAATAGGTGGTAAAAGGATGTCAAATCGGAGGTATATGATGTTAACATGTTAATTGTTGTATATATGGTGGAAAGTGACTCTTATAGGGTGCAAAATGACTCTTATAAGGTGCAAAGTGACTCTAATACAGTGAGAAGTCACTTACATGATTTATTAGAGCCAAAATGTGGCCCAAAATTGACTTGTAGGAAAGAGGTACCAAGAGGTGGTTAAAGGATGTCTAATTGCATTTACGTGATGTTAACATGTTAATTGTATCAATATATGGGGCAAGTGACTCTTATAGGGTGTAAAGGTACTCTAATATGGTGAAAAGTGACTTATATGGTTGATTAGAGCCAAAATGTGGAACAAAATTAACTTGTATGAAAGTGGCATTAATAGGTGGTAAAAGGATGTCAAATTGGATGTATATGATGTTAACATGTTTATTGTTGTATATATGGTGGAAAGTGACACTTATTGGGTGCAAAGTGCCTCTAATATGGTGAAAAGTCACTTACAAGGTTGATTAGAACAAAAATGTGGAACAAAATTGACTTGTAAGAATATGGCACTAAGAGGTGGTAAAAGGATTTCTAATTGCATGTACATGATGTTAACAGGTTAATTGTACTAATATATGATGGCAAGTGACTCTTATAAGGTGCAAAGTGACTCTAATACAGTGAGAAGTCACTTACATGATTGATTAGAGCCAAAATGTGGCCCAAAATTGACTTGTAGGAAAGGGGTACCAAGAGGTGGTTATAGGATGTCTAATTGCATTTACGTGATGTTAACATGTTAATTGTATCAATATATGGGACAAGTGATTCTTATAGGGTGCAAAGGTACTCTAATATGGTGAAAAGTGACTTACATGGTTGATTAGAGCCAAAATGTGGAACAAAATTAACTTGTATGAAAGTAGCATTAATAGGTGGTAAAAGGATGTCAAATCGGAGGTATATGATGTTAACATGTTAATTGTTGTATATATGGTGGAAAGTGACTCTTATACGGTGCAAAATGACTCTTATAAGGTGCAAAGTGACTCTAATACAGTGAGAAGTCACTTACACGATTGATTAGAGCCAAAATGTGGCCCAAAATTGACTTGTAGGAAAGGGGTACCAAGAGGTGGTTAAAGGATGTCTAATTGCATTTACGTGATGTTAACATGTTAATTGTATCAATATATGGGGCAAGTGACTCTTATAGGGTGTAAAGGTACTCTAATATGGTGAAAAGTGACTTATATGGTTGATTAGAGCCAAAATGTGGAACAAAATTAACTTGTATGAAAGTGGCATTAATAGGTGGTAAAAGGATGTCAAATTGGATGTATATGATGTTAACATGTTTATTGTTGTATATATGGTGGAAAGTGACACTTATTGGGTGCAAAGTGCCTCTAATATGGTGAAAAGTCACTTACAAGGTTGATTAGAACAAAAATGTGGAACAAAATTGACTTGTAAGAATATGGCACTAAGAGGTGGTAAAAGGATTTCTAATTGCATGTACATGATGTTAACAGGTTAATTGTACTAATATATGATGGCAAGTGACTCTTATAAGGTGCAAAGTGACTCTAATACAGTGAGAAGTCACTTACATGATTGATTAGAGCCAAAATGTGGCCCAAAATTGACTTGTAGGAAAGGGGTACCAACAAGAGGTGGTTATAGGATGTCTAATTGCATTTACGTGATGTTAACATGTTAATTGTATCAATATATGGGACAAGTGATTCTTATAGGGTGCAAAGGTACTCTAATATGGTGAAAAGTGACTTACATGGTTGATTAGAGCCAAAATGTGGAACAAAATTAACTTGTATGAAAGTAGCATTAATAGGTGGTAAAAGGATGTCAAATCGGAGGTATATGATGTTAACATGTTAATTGTTGTATATATGGTGGAAAGTGACTCTTATAGGGTGCAAAATGACTCTTATGAGGTGCAAAGTGACTCTAATACAGTGAGAAGTCACTTACACGATTGATTAGAGCCAAAATGTGGCCCAAAATTGACTTGTAGGAAAGGGGTACCAAGAGGTGGTTAAAGGATGTCTAATTGCATTTACGTGATGTTAACATGTTAATTGTATCAATATATGGGACAAGTGATTCTTATAGGGTGCAAAGGTACTCTAATATGGTGAAAAGTGACTTACATGGTTGATTAGAGCCAAAATGTGGAACAAAATTAACTTGTATGAAAGTAGCATTAATAGGTGGTAAAAGGATGTCAAATCGGAGGTATATGATGTTAACATGTTAATTGTTGTATATATGGTGGAAAGTGACTCTTATAGGGTGCAAAATGACTCTTATAAGGTGCAAAGTGACTCTAATACAGTGAGAAGTCACTTACATGATTGATTAGAGCCAAAATGTGGCCCAAAATTGACTTGTAGGAAAGAGGTACCAAGAGGTGGTTAAAGGATGTCTAATTGCATTTACGTGATGTTAACATGTTAATTGTATCAATATATGGGGCAAGTGACTCTTATAGGGTGTAAAGGTACTCTAATATGGTGAAAAGTGACTTATATGGTTGATTAGAGCCAAAATGTGGAACAAAATTAACTTGTATGAAAGTGGCATTAATAGGTGGTAAAAGGATGTCAAATTGGATGTATATGATGTTAACATGTTTATTGTTGTATATATGGTGGAAAGTGACTCTTATTGGGTGCAAAGTGACTCTAATATGGTGAAAAGTCACTTACAAGGTTGATTAGAACAAAAATGTGGAACAAAATTGACTTGTAAGAATATGGCACCAAGAGGTGGTAAAAGGATTTCTAATTGCATGTACATGATGTTAACAGGTTAATTGTACTAATATATGATGGCAAGTGACTCTTATAAGGTGCAAAGTGACTCTAATACGGTGAGAAGTCACTTACATGATTGATTAGAGCCAAAATGTGGCCCAAAATTGACTTGTAGGAAAGGGGTACCAAGAGGTGGTTAAAGGATGTCTAATTGCATTTACGTGATGTTAACATGTTAATTGTATCAATATATGGGACAAGTGATTCTTATAGGGTTCAAAGGTACTCTAATATGTTGAAAAGTGACTTACATGGTTGATTAGAGCCAAAATGTGGAACAAAATTAACTTGTATGAATGTGGCATTAATAGGTGGTAAAAGGATGTCAAATTGGATGTATATGATGTTAACATGTAAATTGTTGTATATATGGTGGAAAGTGACTCTTATAGGGTGCAAAGTGACTCTAATATGATGAAAAGTGACTTACAAGGTTGATTAGAACCAAAATGTCGAACAAAATTGACTTGTAAGAATATGGCACTAAGAGGTGGTAAAAGGATTTCTAATTGCATGTACATGATGTTAACAGGTTAATTGTACTAATATATGATGGCAAGTGACTCTTATAAGGTGCAAAGTGACTCTAATACAGTGACAAGTCACTTACATGATTGATTAGAGCCAAAATGTGGCCCAAAATTGACTTGTAGGAAAGGGGTACCAAGAGGTGGTTATAGGATGTCTAATTGCATTTACGTGATGTTAACATGTTAATTGTATCAATATATGGGACAAGTGATTCTTATAGGGTGCAAAGGTACTCTAATATGGTGAAAAGTGACTTACATGGTTGATTAGAGCCAAAATGTGGAACAAAATTAACTTGTATGAAAGTAGCATTAATAGGTGGTAAAAGGATGTCAAATCGGAGGTATATGATGTTAACATGTTAATTGTTGTATATATGGTGGAAAGTGACTCTTATAGGGTGCAAAATGACTCTTATAAGGTGCAAAGTGACTCTAATACAGTGAGAAGTCACTTACACGATTGATTAGAGCCAAAATGTGGCCCAAAATTGACTTGTAGGAAAGAGGTACCAAGAGGTGGTTAAAGGATGTCTAATTGCATTTACGTGATGTTAACATGTTAATTGTATCAATATATGGGGCAATATATGGGGCAAGTGACTCTTATAGGGTGTAAAGGTACTCTAATATGGTGAAAAGTGACTTATATGGTTGATTAGAGCCAAAATGTGGAACAATATTAACTTGTATGAAAGTGGCATTAATAGGTGGTAAAAGGATGTCAAATTGGATGTATATGATGTTAACATGTTTATTGTTGTATATATGGTGGAAAGTGACTCTTATAGGGTGCAAAGTGACTCTAATACGGTGAAAAGTCACTTACAAGGTTGATTAGAACAAAAATGTGGAACAAAATTGACTTGTAAGAATATGGCACTAAGAGGTGGTAAAAGGATTTCTAATTGCATGTACATGATGTTAACAGGTTAATTGTACTAATATATGATGGCAAGTGACTCTTATAAGGTGCAAAGTGACTCTAATACGGTGAGAAGTCAGTTACATGATTGATTAGAGCCAAAATGTGGCCCAAAATTGACTTGTAGGAAAGGGGTACCAAGAGGTGGTTAAAGGATGTCTAATTGCATTTACGTGATGTTAACATGTTAATTGTATCAATATATGGGACAAGTGATTCTTATAGGGTTCAAAGGTACTCTAATATGTTGAAAAGTGACTTACATGGTTGATTAGAGCCAAAATGTGGAACAAAATTAACTTGTATGAAAGTGGCATTAATAGGTGGTAAAAGGATGTCAAATTGGATGTATATGATGTTAACATGTAAATTGTTGTATATATGGTGGAAAGTGACTCTTGTAGGGTGCAAAGTGACTCTAATATGATGAAAAGTGACTTACAAGGTTGATTAGAACCAAAATGTCGAACAAAATTGACTTGTAAGAATATGGCACTAAGAGGTGGTAAAAGGATTTCTAATTGCATGTACATGATGTTAACAGGTTAATTGTACTAATATATGATGGCAAGTGACTCTTATAAGGTGCAAAGTGACTCTAATACAGTGAGAAGTCACTTACATGATTGATTAGAGCCAAAATGTGGCCCAAAATTGACTTGTAGGAAAGGGGTACCAAGAGGTGGTTATAGGATGTCTAATTGCATTTACGTGATGTTAACATGTTAATTGTATCAATATATGGGACAAGTGATTCTTATAGGGTGCAAAGGTACTCTAATATGGTGAAAAGTGACTTGCATGGTTGATTAGAGCCAAAATGTGGAACAAAATTAACTTGTATGAAAGTAGCATTAATAGGTGGTAAAAGGATGTCAAATCGGAGGTATATGATGTTAACATGTTAATTGTTGTATATATGGTGGAAAGTGACTCTTATAGGGTGCAAAATGACTCTTATAAGGTGCAAAGTGACTCTAATACAGTGAGAAGTCACTTACACGATTGATTAGAGCCAAAATGTGGCCCAAAATTGACTTGTAGGAAAGGGGTACCAAGAGGTGGTTAAAGGATGTCTAATTGCATTTACGTGATGTTAACATGTTAATTGTATCAATATATGGGACAAGTGATTCTTATAGGGTGCAAAGGTACTCTAATATGGTGAAAAGTGACTTACATGGTTGATTAGAGCCAAAATGTGGAACAAAATTAACTTGTATGAAAGTAGCATTAATAGGTGGTAAAAGGATGTCAAATCGGAGGTATATGATGTTAACATGTTAATTGTTGTATATATGGTGGAAAGTGACTCTTATAGGGTGCAAAATGACTCTTATAAGGTGCAAAGTGACTCTAATACAGTGAGAAGTCACTTACACGATTGATTAGAGCCAAAATGTGGCCCAAAATTGACTTGTAGGAAAGGGGTACCAAGAGGTGGTTAAAGAATGTCTAATTGCATTTACGTGATGTTAACATGTTAATTGTATCAATAACAAGTGATTCTTATAGGGTGCAAAGGTACTCTAATATGGTGAAAAGTGACTTACATGGTTGATTAGAGCCAAAATGTGGAACAAAATTAACTTGTATGAAAGTAGCATTAATAGGTGGTAAAAGGATGTCAAATCGGAGGTATATGATGTTAACATGTTAATTGTTGTATATATGGTGGAAAGTGACTCTTATAGGGTGCAAAATGACTCTTATAAGGTGCAAAGTGACTCTAATACAGTGAGAAGTCACTTACATGATTGATTAGAGCCAAAATGTGGCCCAAAATTGACTTGTAGGAAAGAGGTACCAAGAGGTGGTTAAAGGATGTCTAATTGCATTTACGTGATGTTAACATGTTAATTGTATCAATATATGGGGCAAGTGACTCTTATAGGGTGTAAAGGTACTCTAATATGGTGAAAAGTGACTTATATGGTTGATTAGAGCCAAAATGTGGAACAAAATTAACTTGTATGAAAGTGGCATTAATAGGTGGTAAAAGGATGTCAAATTGGATGTATATGATGTTAACATGTTTATTGTTGTATATATGGTGGAAAGTGACACTTATTGGGTGCAAAGTGCCTCTAATATGGTGAAAAGTCACTTACAAGGTTGATTAGAACAAAAATGTGGAACAAAATTGACTTGTAAGAATATGGCACTAAGAGGTGGTAAAAGGATTTCTAATTGCATGTACATGATGTTAACAGGTTAATTGTACTAATATATGATGGCAAGTGACTCTTATAAGGTGCAAAGTGACTCTAATACAGTGAGAAGTCACTTACATGATTGATTAGAGCCAAAATGTGGCCCAAAATTGACTTGTAGGAAAGGGGTACCAAGAGGTGGTTATAGGATGTCTAATTGCATTTACGTGATGTTAACATGTTAATTGTATCAATATATGGGACAAGTGATTCTTATAGGGTGCAAAGGTACTCTAATATGGTGAAAAGTGACTTACATGGTTGATTAGAGCCAAAATGTGGAACAAAATTAACTTGTATGAAAGTAGCATTAATAGGTGGTAAAAGGATGTCAAATCGGAGGTATATGATGTTAACATGTTAATTGTTGTATATATGGTGGAAAGTGACTCTTATAGGGTGCAAAATGACTCTTATAAGGTGCAAAGTGACTCTAATACAGTGAGAAGTCACTTACACGATTGATTAGAGCCAAAATGTGGCCCAAAATTGACTTGTAGGAAAGGGGTACCAAGAGGTGGTTAAAGGATGTCTAATTGCATTTACGTGATGTTAACATGTTAATTGTATCAATATATGGGGCAAGTGACTCTTATAGGGTGTAAAGGTACTCTAATATGGTGAAAAGTGACTTATATGGTTGATTAGAGCCAAAATGTGGAACAAAATTAACTTGTATGAAAGTGGCATTAATAGGTGGTAAAAGGATGTCAAATTGGATGTATATGATGTTAACATGTTTATTGTTGTATATATGGTGGAAAGTGACACTTATTGGGTGCAAAGTGACTCTAATATGGTGAAAAGTCACTTACAAGGTTGATTAGAACAAAAATGTGGAACAAAATTGACTTGTAAGAATATGGCACTAAGAGGTGGTAAAAGGATTTCTAATTGCATGTACATGATGTTAACAGGTTAATTGTACTAATATATGATGGCAAGTGACTCTTTTAAGGTGCAAAGTGACTCTAATACGGTGAGAAGTCAGTTACATGATTGATTAGAGCCAAAATGTGGCCCAAAATTGACTTGTAGGAAAGGGGTACCAAGAGGTGGTTAAAGGATGTCTAATTGCATTTACGTGATGTTAACATGTTAATTGTATCAATATATGGGACAAGTGATTCTTATAGGGTGCAAAGGTACTCTAATATGGTGAAAAGTGACTTACATGGTTGATTAGAGCCAAAATGTGGAACAAAATTAACTTGTATGAAAGTGGCATTAATAGGTGGTAAAAGGATGTCAAATTGGATGTATATGATGTTAACATGTAAATTGTTGTATATATGGTGGAAAGTGACTCTTATAGGGTGCAAAGTGACTCTAATATGATGAAAAGTGACTTACAAGGTTGATTAGAACCAAAATGTCGAACAAAATTGACTTGTAAGAATATGGCACTAAGAGGTGGTAAAAGGATTTCTAATTGCATGTACATGATGTTAACAGGTTAATTGTACTAATACATGATGGCAAGTGACTCTTATAAGGTGCAAAGTGACTCTAATACAGTGAGAAGTCACTTACATGATTGATTAGAGCCAAAATGTGGCCCAAAATTGACTTGTAGGAAAGGGGTACCAAGAGGTGGTTATAGGATGTCTAATTGCATTTACGTGATGTTAACATGTTAATTGTATCAATATATGGGACAAGTGATTCTTATAGGGTGCAAAGGTACTCTAATATGGTGAAAAGTGACTTACATGGTTGATTAGAGCCAAAATGTGGAACAAAATTAACTTGTATGAAAGTAGCATTAATAGGTGGTAAAAGGATGTCAAATCGGAGGTATATGATGTTAACATGTTAATTGTTGTATATATGGTGGATAGTGACTCTTATAGGGTGCAAAATGACTCTTATAAGGTGCAAAGTGACTCTAATACAGTGAGAAGTCACTTACACGATTGATTAGAGCCAAAATGTGGCCCAAAATTGACTTGTAGGAAAGAGGTACCAAGAGGTGGTTAAAGGATGTCTAATTGCATTTACGTGATGTTGACATGTTAATTGTATCAATATATGGGGCAATATATGGGGAAATATATGGGGCAAGTGACTCTTATAGGGTGTAAAGGTACTCTAATATGGTGAAAAGTGACTTATATGGTTGATTAGAGCCAAAATGTAGAACAAAATTAACTTGTATGAAAGTGGCATTAATAGGTGGTAAAAGGATGTCAAATTGGATGTATATGAAGTTAACATGTTTATTGTTGTATATATGGTGGAAAGTGACTCTTATAGGGTGCAAAGTGACTCTAATACGGTGAAAAGTCACTTACAAGGTTGATTAGAACAAAAATGTGGAACAAAATTGACTTGTAAGAATATGGCACTAAGAGGTGGTAAAAGGATTTCTAATTGCATGTACATGATGTTAACAGGTTAATTGTACTAATATATGATGGCAAGTGACTCTTATAAGGTGCAAAGTGACTCTAATACGGTGAGAAGTCACTTACATGATTGATTAGAGCCAAAATGTGGCCCAAAATTGACTTGTAGGAAAGGGGTACCAAGAGGTGGTTAAAGGATGTCTAATTGCATTTACGTGATGTTAACATGTTAATTGTACCAATATATGGGACAAGTGATTCTTATAGGGTGCAAAGGTACTCTAATATGTTGAAAAGTGACTTACATGGTTGATTAGAGCCAAAATGTGGAACAAAATTAACTTGTATGAAAGTGGCATTAATAGGTGGTAAAAGGATGTGAAATTGGATGTATATGATGTTAACATTTAAATTGTTGTATATATGGTGGAAAGTGACTCTTATAGGGTGCAAAGTGACTCTAAATGGTGAAAAGTGACTTACAAGGTTGATTAGAACCAAAATGTCGAACAAAATTGACTTGTAAGAATATGGCACTAAGAGGTGGTAAAAGGATTTCTAATTGCATGTACATGATGTTAACAGGTTAATTGTACTAATATATGATGGCAAGTGAATCTTATAAGGTGCAAAGTGACTCTAATACAGTGAGAAGTCACTTACATGATTGATTAGAGCTAAAATGTGGCCCAAAATTGACTTGTAGGAAAGGGGTACCAAGAGGTGGTTAAAGGATGTCTAATTGCATTTACGTGATTTTAACATGTTAATTGTATCAATATATGGGATAAGTGATTCTTATAGGGTGCAAAGGTACTCTAATATGGTGAAAAGTGACTTACATGGTTGATTAGAGCCAAAATGTGGAACAAAATTAACTTGTATGAAAGTGGCATTAATAGGTGGTAAAAGGATGTCAAATCGGAGGTATATGATGGTAACATGTTAATTGTTGTATATATGGTGGAAAGTGACTCTTATAGGGTGCAAAATGACTCTTATAAGGTGCAAAGTGACTCTAATACAGTGAGAAGTCACTTACATGATTGATTAGAGCCAAAATGTGGCCCAAAATTGACTTGTAGGAAAGAGGTACCAAGAGGTGGTTAAAGGATGTCTAATTGCATTAACGTGATATTAACATGATAATTGTATCAATATATGGAGCAAGTGACTCTTATAGGGTGTAAAGGTACTCTAATATGGTGAAAAGTGACTTATATGGTTGATTAGAGCCAAAATGTGGAACAAAATTAACTTGTATGAAAGTGACATTAATAGGTGGTAAAAGGATGTCAAATTGGATGTATATGATGTTAACATATTAATTGTTGTATATATGGTGGAAAGTGACTCTTATAGGGGGCAAAGTGACTCTAATATGGTGAAAAGTCACTTACAAGGTTGATTAGAACAAAAATGTGGAACAAAATTGACTTGTAAGAATATGGCACTAAGAGGTGGTAAAAGGATTTCTAATTGCATGTACATGATATTAACAGGTTAATTGTACTAATATATGATGGTAAGTGACTCTTATAAGGTGCAAAGTGACTCTAATACGGTGAGACGTCACTTACATGATTGATTAGAGCCAAAATATGGCCCAAAATTGACTTGTAGGAAAGGGGTACCAAGAGGTGGTTAAAGGATGTCTAATTGCATTTACGTGATGTTAACATGTTAATTGTATCAATATATGGGACAAGTGATTCTTATAGGGTGCAAAGGTACTCTAATATGGTGAAAAGTGACTTACATGGTTGATTAGATCCAAAATGTGGAACAAAATTAACTTGTATGAAAGTGGCATTAATAGGTGGTAAAAGGATGTCAAATTGGATGTATATGATGTTAACATGTAAATTGTTGTATATATGGTGGAAAGTGACTCTTATAGGGTGCAAAGTGACTCTAATATGGTGAAAAGTGACTTACAAGGTTGATTAGAACCAAAATGTGGAACAAAATTGACTTGTAAGAATATGGCACTAAGAGGTGGTAAAAGGATTGCATGTACATGATGTTAACAGGTTAATTGTACTAATATATGATGGCAAGTGACTCTTATAAGGTGCAAACAGACTCTAATACAGTGAGAAGTCACTTACATGATTAATTAGAGCCAAAATGTGGCCCAAAATTGACTTGTAGGAAAGGGGTACCAAGAGGTGGTTAAAGGATGTCTTATTGCATTTACGTGATGTTAACATGTTAATTGTATCAATATATGGGACAAGTGATTCTTATAGGGTGCGAAGGTACTCTAATATGGTGAAAAGTGACTTACATGGTTGATTAGAGCCAAAATGTGGAACAAAATTAACTTGTAGGAAAGTGGCATTAATAGGTGGTAAAAGGATGTCAAATCGGAGGTATATGATGTTAACATGTTAATTGCTGAATATATGCTGGAAAGTGACTCTTATAGGGTGCAAAATGACTCTAATATGGTGAAAAGTGACTAATATGGTTAATTGTACCTATATATGATGGCAAGTGACTCTTATAAGGTGCAAAGTGACTCTAATACGGTGATAAGTCACTTAAATATTGATTAGAGCCAAAATGTGGCCCAAAATTGACTTGTAGGAAAGGGTACCAAGTGGTGGTTAAAGGATGTCTAATTGCATTTACATGATGTTAACATGTTAATTGTATCAATATATGGGGAAAGTGACTCTTATAGGGTGCAAAGGTACTCTAATATGGTGAAAAGTGACTTACATGGTTGATTAGAGCCAAAATGTAGAACAAAATTAACTTGTATGAAAGTGGCATTAATAGTGGTAAAAGGATGTCAAATTGGATGTATATGATGTTAACATGTTATTTGTTGTATATATAGTGGAAAGTGACTCTTATAGGGTGCAAAGTGACTCTAATATGGTGAAAACTGACTAACATGGTTAATTATAACCAAAATGTGGGCCAAAATTGACTTGTATGAATGTGGCACTAAGAGGTGGTAAAAGGATTTCTAATAGCATGTACATAATTTTAACATGTTAATTGTACCAATATATGATGGCAAGTGACTCTTATAAGTTACAAAGTGACTCTAATATTGTGAGAAGTCAATTAGATGTTTAATTAGAGCCAAAATGTGGCCCAATATTGACTTGTAAGAAAGGGGGTACCAAGAGGTGGTTAAAGGATGTCTGATTGCATGTACATGATTTTAACATGTTAATTGTATCAATATATGGTGGCAAGTGACTCTTATAGGGTGCAAAGTGACTCTAATATGGTGAAAAGTGACTTACATGGTTGATTATAGCCAAAATGTTGAACAAAATTAACTTGTCTGAAAGTTGCATATGTATATGATGTTAACATGTCAATTGTTGTTTATATGCTGGAAACTGACTCTTATAGGGTGCAAAGTGACTCTAATAGGGTGAAAAGTGACTAACATGGTCAATTAGAACCAAAATGTGGACCAAAATTGACTTGTAGTAATATGGCCCTAAGAGGTGGTAAAATGATTTCTAATTGCATGTACATGATGTTAACCTGTTAATTGTACCAATATATGATGGCAATTGACTCTTATAAGGTGCAAAGTGACTCTATTATGGTGAGAAGTCACTTACATGATTGATTAGAGCCAAAATGTGTCCCAAAATTGACTTGTAGGAAAGAGGTACCAAGAGGTGGGTAAAGGATGTCTAATTGCATTTACGTGATGTTAACATGTTAGTTGTATCAATATATGGGACAATTGATTCTTATAGGGTACAAAGGTACTCTAATATGGTGAAAAGTGACTTTACATGGTTGATTAGAGCCAAAATGTGGAACACAATTAACTTGTATGAAAAGGGCATTAATAGGTGGTAAAAGGATGTCAAATTGGATATATATGATGTTAACATGTTAATTGTTGTATATATGGTGGAAAGTGAGTCTTATAGGGTGCAAAGTGACTCTAATATGGTGAAAAGTGACTTACAAGGTTGATTAGAACTAAAATGTGGAACAAAATTGACTTGAAAGAATATGGCACTCAGAGGTGGTAAAAGGATTTCTAATTGCATGTACATGATGTTAACATGTCAATTGTTGTTTATATGCTGGAAACTGACTCTTATAGGGTGCAAAGTGACTCTAATATGGTGAAAAGTGACTAACATGGTCAATTAAAACCAAAATGTGTACCAAAATTGACTTGTATGAGTATGGCCCTAAGAGGTGGTAAAATGATTTCTAATTGCATGTACATGATGTTAACATGTTAATTGTACCAATATATGATGGCAAGTGACTCTTATAAGGTGCAAACTGACTCTATTATGGTGAGAAGTTACTTACATGATTGATTAGAGCCAAAATGTGTCCCAAAATTGACTTGTAGGAAAGGGGTACCAAGAGGTGGTTAAAGGATGTCTAATTGCATTTACGTGATGTTAACATGTTAATTGTATCAATATATGGGGCAAGTGACTCTTATAGGGTGTAAAGGTACTCTAATATGGTGAAAAGTGACTTACATGGTTGATTAGAGCCAAAATGTGGAACAAAACTAACTTGTATGAAAAGGGCATTAATAGGTGGTAAAAGGATGTTAAATTGGATGTATATGATGTTAACATGTTAATTGTTGTATATATGGTGGAAAGTGACTCTTATAGGGTGCAAAGTGACTCTAATATGGTGAAAAGTCACTTACAAGTTTGATTAGAACAAAAATGTGGAACAAAATTGACTTGTAAGAATATGGCACTAAGAGGTGGTAAAAGGATTTCTAATTGCATGTACATGATGTTAACAGGTTAATTGTACTAATATATGATGGAAAGTGACTCTTATAAGGTGCAAAGTGACTCTAATTCGGTGAGAAGTCACTTACATGATTGATTAGAGCCAAAATGTGGCCCAAAATTGACTTGTAGGAAAGGGGTACCAATAGGTGGTTAAAGGATGTCTAATTGCATTTACGTGATGTTAACATATTAATTGTATCAATATATGGGACAAGTGATTCTTATAGGGTGCAAAGGTACTCTAATATGGTGAAAAGTGACTTACATGGTTGATTAGAGCCAAAATGTGGAATAAAATTAACTTGTATGAAAGTGGCATTAATAGGTGGAAAAAGGATGTCAAATCGGAGGTATATGATGTTAACATGTTAATTGTTGTATATATGGTAGAAAGTGACTCTTATAGGGTGCAAAATGACTCTAATATGGTGAAAAGTGACTAACATGGTTAATTGTACCAATATATGATGGTAAGTGACTCTTATAAGGTGCAAGGTGACTCTAATACGGTGATAAGTCACTTAAATATTGATTAGAGCCAAAATGTGGCCCAAAATTGACTTGTAGAAAAGGGGTACCAAGAGGTAGTTAAAGGATGTCTAATTGTATGTACATGATATTAACATGTTAATTGTATCAATATATGGGGCAAGTGACTCTTATAGGGTGTAAAGGTACTCTAATATGGTGAAAAGTGACTTACATGGTTGATTAGTGCCAAAATGTAGAATAAAATTAACTTGTATGAAAGTGGCAGTAATAGGTGGTAAAAGGATTTCAAATTGGATGTGTATGATGTTAACATGTTATTTGTTCTATATATGGTGGAAAGTGACTTTTATAGGGTGCAAAGTGACTCTAATATGGTGAAAACTGACTAACATGGTTAATTATAACCAAAATGTGGACCAAAATTGACTTGTATGAATGTGGCACTAAGAGGTGGGAAAAGGATTTCTAATAGCATGTACATGATTTTAACATGTTAATTGTACCAATATATGATGGCAAGTGACTCTTATAAGGTACAAAGTGACTCTAATATTGTAAGAAGTCACTTACATGTTTAATTAGAGCCAAAATGTGGCCCAATATTGACTTGTAAGAAAGGGGGTACCAAGAGGTGGTTAAAGGATGTCTGATTGCATGTACATGATGTTAACATGTTAATTGTATCAATATATGGTGGCAAGTGACTCTTATAGGGTGCAAAGTGACTCTAATATGGTGAAAAGTGACTTGGTTGATTAGAGCCAAAATGTTGAACAAAATTAACTTGTCTGAAAGTTGCATTAATAGGTTGTAAAAGGATGTCAAATTCGATGTATATGATGTTAACATGTCAATTGTTTTTTATATGCTGGAAACTGACTCTTCTAGGATGCAAAGTGACTCTAATATGCTGAAAAGTGACTAACATGGTCAATTAGAACGAAAATGTGGACCAAAATGGACTTGTATGAATATGGCCCTAAGAGGTGGTAAAATGATTTCTAATTGCATGTACATGATGTTAACATGTTAATTGTACCAATATATGATGGCAATTGACTCTTATAAGGTGCAAAGTGACTCTATTATGGTGAGAAGTCACTTACATGATTGATTAGAGCCAAAATGTGTCCCAAAATTGACTTGTAGGAAAGGGGTACCAAGAGGTGGTTAAAAGATGTCTTATTGCATTTACGTGATGTTAACATGTTAATTGTATCAATATATGGGACAAGTGATTCTTATAGGGTGCAAAGGTACTGTAATATGGTGAAAAGTGACTTACATGGTTGATTAGATCCAAAATGTGGAACAAAATTAACTTGTATGAAAGTGGCATTAATAGGTGGTAAAAGGATGTCAAATTGGATGTATATGATGTTAACATGTAAATTGTTGTATATATGGTGGAAAGTGACTCTTATAGGGTGCAAAGTGACTCTAATATGGTGAAAAGTGACTTACAAGGTTGATTAGAACCAAAATGTGGAATAAAATTGACTTGTAAGAATATGGCACTAAGAGGTGGTAAAAGGATTGCATGTACATGATGTTAACAGGTTAATTGTACTAATATATGATGGCAAGTGACTCTTATAAGGTGCAAAGTGACTCTAATACAGTGAGAAGTCACTTACATGATTGATTAGACCCAAAATGTGGCCCCAAATTGACTTGTAGGAAAGGGGTACCAAGAGGTGGTTAAAGGATGTCTTATTGCATTTACGTGATGTTAACATGTTAATTGTATCAATATATGGGACAAGTGATTCTTATAGGGTGCAAAGGTACTCTAATATGGTGAAATGTGACTTACATGGTTGATTAGAGCCAAAATGTGGAACAAAATTAACTTGTATGAAAGTGGCATTAATAGGTGGAAAAAGGATGTCAAATCGGAGGTATATGATATTAACATGTTAATTATTGTATATATGGTGGAAAGTGACTCTTATAGGGTGCAAAGTGACTCTAATATGGTGAAAAGTCACTTACAAGGTTGATTAGAACAAAAATGTGGAACAAAATTGACTTGTAAGAATATGGCACTAAGAGGTGGTAAAAGGATTTCTAATTGCATGTACATGATGTTAACAGGTTAATTGTACTAATATATGATGGAAAGTGACTCTTATAAGGTGCAAAATGACTCTAATACGGTGAGAAGTCACTTACATGATTGATTAGAGCCAAAATGTGGCCCAAAATTGACTTATAGGAAAGGGGCACCAATAGGTGGTTAAAGGATGTCTAATTGCATTTACGTGATGTTAACATGTTAATTGTATCAATATATGGGACAAGTTATTCTTATAGGGTGCAAAGGTACTCTAATATGGTGAAAAGTGACTTACATGGTTGATTAGAGCCAAAATGTGGAACAAAATTAACTTGTATGAAAGTGGCATTAATAGGTGGTAAAAGGACGTCAAATTGGATGTATATGATGTTAACATGTTAATTGTTGTATATATTGTGAAAAGTGACTCTTATAGGGTGCAAAGTGACTCTAATATGGTGAAAAGTGACTTACAAGGTTGATTAGAACCAAAATGTGGAACAAAATTGACTTGTAAGAATATGGCACTAAGAGGTGTTAAAAGGATTTCTAATTGCATGTACATGATGTTAACAGGTTAATTGTACTAATATATGATGGCAAGTGACTCTTATAAGGTGCAAAGTGACTCTAATACAGTGAGAAGTCACTTACATAATTGATTAGAGCCAAAATGTGGTCCAAAATTGACTTGTAGGAAAGGGGTACCAAGAGGTGGTTAAAGGATGTCTAATTGCATTTACGTGATGTTAACATGTTAATTGTATCAATATATGGGACAAGTGATTCTTATAGGGTGCAAAGGTACTCTAATATGGTGAAAAGTGACTTACATGGTTGATTAGAGCCAAAATGTGGAACAAAATTAACTTGTATGAAAGTGGCATTAATAGGTGGAAAAAGGATGTCAAATCGGAGGTATATGATGTTAACATGTTAATTGTTGTATATATGGTAGAAAGTGACTCTTATAGGGTGCAAAATGACTCTAATATGGTGAAAAGTGATTAACATGGTTAATTGTACCAATATATGATTTCAAGTGACTCTTATAAGGTGCAAAGTGACTCTAATACGGTGATAAGTCACTTAAATATTGATTAGAGCCAAAATGTGGCCCAAAATTGACTTGTAAAAAAGGGGTACCCAGAGGTAGTTAAAGGATGTCTAATTGTATGTACATGATATTAACATGTTAATTGTATCAATATATGGGGCAAGTGACTCTTATAAGGTGCAAAGGTACTCTAATATGGTGAAAAGTGACTTACATGGTTGATTAGTGCCAAAATGTAGAACAAAATTAACTTGTATGAAAGTGGCAGTAATAGGTGGTAAAAGGATGTCAAATTTGATGTGTATGGTGTTAACATGTTATTTGTTGTATATATGGTGGAAATTGACTTTTATAGGGTGCAAAGTGACTCTAATATGGTGAAAACTGACTAACATGGTTAATTATAACCAAAATGTGGACCAAAATTGACTTGTATGAATGTGACACTAAGAGGTGGGAAAAGGATTTCTAATAGCATGTACATGATTTTAACATGTTAATTGTACCAATATATGATGGCAAGTGACTCTTATAAGGTACAAAGTGACTCTAATATTGTAAGAAGTCACTTACATGTTTAATTAGAGCCAAAATGTGGCCCAATATTGACTTGTAAAGAAAGGGGGTACCAAGAGGTGGTTAAAGGATGTCTCATTGCATGTACATGATGTTAACATGTTAATTGTATCAATATATGGTGGCAAGTGACTCTTATAGGGTGCAAAGTGACTCTAATATGGTGAAAAGTGACTTGGTTGATTAGAGCCAAAATGTTGAACAAAATTAACTTGTCTGAAAGTTGCATTAATAGGTTGTAAAAGGATGTCAAATTCGATGTATATGATGTTAACATGTCAATTGTTTTTTATATGCTGGAAACTGACTCTTCTAGGATGCAAAGTGACTCTAATATGCTGAAAAGCGACTAACATGGTCAATTAGAACCAAAATGTGGACCAAAATGGACTTGTATGAATATGGCCCTAAGAGGTGGTAAAATGATTTCTAATTGCATGTACATGATGTTAACATGTTAATTGTACCAATATATGATGGTAATTGACTCTTATAAGGTGCAAAGTGACTCTATTATGGTGAGAAGTCACTTACATGATTGATTAGAGCCAAAATGTGTCCCAAAATTGACTTGTAGGAAAGGGGTACCAAGAGGTGGTTAAAGGATGTCTAATTGCATTTACGTGATGTTAACATGTTAATTGTATCAATATATGGGACAAGTGATTCTTATAGGGTGCAAAGCTACTCTAATATGGTGAAAAGTGACTTACATGGTTGATTAGAGCCAAAATGTGGAACAAAACTTACTTGTATGAAAAGGGCATTAATAGGTGGTAAAAGGATGTCAAATTGGATGTATATGATGTTAACATGTTAATTGTTGTATATATGGTGGAAAGTGACTCTTATAGGGTGCAAAGTGACTCTAATATGGTGAAAAGTGACTTACAAGGTGATTAGAACCAAAATGTGGAACAAAATTGACTTGTAAGAATATGGCACTCAGAGGTGGTAAAAGGATTTCTAATTGAATGTACATGATGTTAACATGTCAATTGTTGTTTATATGCTGGAAACTGACTCTTATAGGGTGCAAAGTGACTCTAATATGGTGAAAAGTGACTAACATGGTCAATTAGAACCAAAATGTGGACCAAAATTGACTTGTATGAATATGGCCCTAAGAGGTGGTAAAATGATTTCTAATTGCATGTACATGATGTTAACATGTTAATTGTACCAATATATGATGGCAAGTGACTCTTATAAGGTGCAAAGTGACTCTATTATGGTGAGAAGTCACTTACATGATTGATTAGAGCCAAAATGTGTCCCAAAATTGACTTGTAGGAAAGGGGTACCAAGAGGTGGTTAAAGGATGTCTAATTGCATTTACGTGATGTTAACATGTTAATTGTATCAATATATGTGGCAAGTGACTCTTATAGGGTGTAAAGGTACTCTAATATGGTGAAAAGTGACTTACATGGTTGATTAGAGCCAAAATGTGGAACAAAACTAACTTGTATGAAAAGGGCATTAATAGGTGGTAAAAGGATGTCAAATTGGATGTATATGATGTTAACATGTTAATTGTTGTATATATGGTGGAAATTGACTCTTATAGGGTGCAAAGTGACTCTAATATGGTGAAAAGTCACTTAAAAGGTTGATTAGAACAAAAATACGGAACAAAATTGACTTGTAAGAATATGGCACTAAGAGGTGGTAAAAGGATTTCTAATTGCGTGTACATGATGTTAACAGGTTAATTGTACTAATATATGATGGCCAATGACTCTTATAAGGTGCAAAGTGATTCTAATACAGTGAGAAGTCACTTACATGATTGATTAGAGCCAAAATGTGGCCCAAAATTGACTTGTAGGAAAGGGGTACCAAGAGGTGGTTAAAGGATGTCTAATTGCATTTACGTGATGTTAACATGTTAATTGTATCAATATATGGGACAAGTGATTCTTATAGGGTGCAAAGGTACTCTAATATGGTGAAAAGTGACTTACATGGTTGATTAGAGCCAAAATGTGAAACAAAATTAACTTGTATGAAAGTGGCATTAATAGGTGGTAAAAGGATGTCAAATTGGATGTATATGTTAACATGTTAATTGTTGTATATGGTGGAAAGTGACTCTTATAGGGTACAAAGTGTCTCTAATATGGTGAAAAGTGACTTACAAGGTTGATTAGAACTAAAATGTGGAACAAAATTGACTTGTAAGAATATGGCACTAAGAGGCGGTAAAAGGATTTCTAATTGCATGTATATGATGTTAACAGGTTAATTGTACTAATATATGATGGCAAGTGACTCTTATAAGGTGCAAAGTGACTCTAATACAGTGAGAAGTCACTTACATGATTGATTAGAGCCAAAATGTGGCCCAAAATTGACTTGTAGGAAAGGGCTACCAAGAGGTGGTTAAAGGATGTCTAATTGCATTTACGTGATGTTAACATGTTAATTGTATCAATATATGGGGCAAGTGACTCTTATAGGGTGTAAAGGTACTCTAATATGGTGAAAAGTGACTTACATGGTTGATTAGAGCCAAAATGTGGAACAAAACTAACTTGTATGAAAAGGGCATTAATAGGTGGTAAAAGGATGTCAAATTGGATGTATATGATGTTAACATGTTAATTGTTGTATATATGGTGGAAAGTGACTCTTATAGGGTGCAAAGTGACTCTAATATGGTGAAAAGTCACTTACAAGGTTGATTAGAACAAAAATGTGGAACAAAATTGACCTGTAAGAATATGGCACTAAGAGGTGGTAAAAGGATTTCTAATTGCATGTACATGATGTTCACAGGTTAATTGTACTAATATATGATGGCAAGTGACTCTTATAAGGTGCAAAGTGACTCTAATACGGTGAGAAGTCACTTACAAGATTGATTAGAGCCAAAATGTGGCCCAAAATTGACTTGTAGGAAAGGGGTACCAAGAGGTGGTTAAAGGATGTCTAATTGCATTTACGTGATGTTAACATGTTAATTGTATCAATATATGGGACAAGTGATTCTTATAGGGTGCAAAGGTACTCTAATATGGTGAAAAGTGACTTACATGGTTGATTAGAGCCAAAATGTGGAACAAAATTAACTTGTATGAAAGTGGCATTAATAGGTGGTAAAAGGATATCAAATTGGATGTATATGATGTTAACATATTAGTTGTTGTATATATGGTGGAAAGTGATTCTTATAGGGTGCAAAGTTACTCTAATATGGTGAAAAGTGACTTACGAGGTTGATTAGAACCAAAATGTGGAACAAAATTGACTTGTAAGAATATGGCAGTAAGAGGTGGTAAAAAGATTTCTAATTGCATGTACATGATGTTATAAGGTTAATTGTATTAATATATGATGGCAAGTGACTTTTATAAGGTGCAAAGTGACTCTAATACATGATGTTAACAAGTTAATTGTTCTAATTTTACATGATTGATTAGAGCCAAAATGTGACCCAAAATTGACTTGTAGGAAAGGGGTACCAAGAAGTGGTTAAAGGATGTCTATTTGCATTTACGTGATGTTGAAATGTTAATTGTATCAATATATGGGACAAGTGATTCTTATAGGGTACAAAGGTACTCTAATATGGTGAAACGTGACTTACATGGTTGATTAGAGCCAAAATGTGGAACAAAATTAACTTGTATGAAAGTGGCATTAATAGGTGGTAAAAGTATGTCAAATCGGAGGTATATGATGTTAACATGTTAATTGTTGTATATATATATGATGGAAAGTGACTCTTATAGGGTGCAAAGTGACTAACATGGTTAATTAGAACCAAAATGTGGACCAAAATTGACTTGTATGAAAGTGGCATTAATAGGTTGTAAAAGGATGTCAAATTGGATGTATATGATGTTAACATGTCAATTGTTGCATATATGGTGGCAAGTGACTCTTATAGGGTGCAAAATGACTCTAATATGGTGAAAAGTGACTAATATGGTTAATTATACCTATATATGATGGCAAGTGACTCTTATAAGGTGTAAAGTGACTCTAATACGGTGATAAGTCACTTAAATATTGATTAGAGCCAAAATGTGGCCCAAAATTGACTTGTAGGAAAGGGGTACCAAGAGGTGGTTAAAGGATGTCTAATTGCATTAACATGATGTTAACATGTTAATTGTATCAATATATGGGGAAAGTGACTCTTATAGGGTGCAAAGGTACTCTAATATGGTGAAAAGTGACTTACATGGTTGATTAGAGCCAAAATGTAGAACAAAATTAACTTGTATGAAAGTGGCATTAATAGTGGTAAAAGGATGTCAAATTGGATGTATATGATGTTAACATGTTATTTGTTGTATATATGGTGGAAAGTGACTCTTATAGGGTGCAAAGTGACTCTAATATGGTGAAAACTGACTAACATGGTTAATTATAACCAAAATATGGACCAAAATTGACTTGTATGAATGTGGCACTAAGAGGTCGTAAAAGGATTTCTAATAGCATGTACATGATTTTAACATGTTAATTGTACCAATATATGATGGCAAGTGACTCTTATAAGGTACAAAGTGACTCTAATATTGTGAGAAGTCACTTAGATGTTTAATTAGAGCCAAAATGTGGCCCAATATTGACTTGTAAGAAAGGGGGTACCAAGAGGTGGTTAAAGGATGTCTGATTGCATGTACATGATGTTAACATGTTAATTGTATCAATATATGGTGGCAAGTGACTCTTATAGGGTGCAAAGTGACTCTAATATGGTGAAAAGTGACTTACATGGTTGATTAGAGCCAAAATGTTGAACAAAATTAACTTGTCTGAAAGTTGCATATGTATATGATGTTAACATGTCAATTGTTGTTTATATGCTGGAAACTGACTCTTATAGGGTGCAAAGTGACTATAATAGGGTGAAAAGTGACTAACATGGTCAATTAGAACCAAAATGTGGACCAAAATTGACTTGTATTAATATGGCCCTAAGAGGTGGTAAAATGATTTCTAATTGCATGTACATGATGTTAACATGTTAATTGTACCAATATATGATGGCAATTGACTCTTATAAGGTGCAAAGTGACTCTGTTATGGTGAGAAGTCACTTACATGATTGATTAGAGCCAAAATGTGTCCCAAAATTGACTTGTAGGAAAGGGGTACCAAGAGGTGGGTAAAGGATGTCTAATTTCATTTACGTGATGTTAACATGTTAGTTGTATCAATATATGGGACAAGTGATTCTTATAGGGTGCAAAGGTACTCTAATATGGTGAAAAGTGACTTTACATGGTTGATTAGAGCCAAAATGTGGAACAAAATTAACTTGTATGAAAAGGGCATTAACAGGTGGTAAAAGGATGTCAAATTGGATATATATGATGTTAACATGTTAATTGTTGTATATATGGTGGAAAGTGAGTCTTATAGGGTGCAAAATGACTCTAATATGGTGAAAAGTGACTTACAAGGTTGATTAGAACTAAAATGTGGAACAAAATTGACTTGTAAGAATATGGCACTCAGAGGTGGTAAAAGGATTTCTAATTGCATGTACATGATGTTAACATGTCAATTGTTGTTTATATGCTGGAAACTGACTCTTATAGGGTGCAAAGTGACTCTAATATGGTGAAAAGTGACTAACATGGTCAATTAGAACCAAAATGTGTACCAAAATTGACTTGTATGAGTATGGCCCTAAGAGGTGGTAAAATGATTTCTAATTGCATGTACATGATGTTAACATGTTAATTGTACCAATATATGATGGCAAATGACTCTTATAAGGTGCAAAGTGACTCTATTATGGTGAGAAGTTACATGATTGATTAGAGCCAAAATGTGTCCCAAAATTGACTTGTAGGAAAGGGGTACCAAGAGGTGGTTAAAGGATGTCTAATTGCATTTACGTGATGTTAACATGTTAATTTTATCAATATATGGGGCAAGTGACTCTTATAGGGTGTGAAGGTACTCTAATATGGTGAAAAGTGACTTACATGGTTGATTAGAGCCAAAATGTGGAACAAAACTAACTTGTATGAAAAGGGCATTAATAGGTGGTAAAAGGATGTCAAATTGGATGTATATGATGTTAACATGTTAATTATTGTATATATGGTGGAAAATGACTCTTATAGGGTGCAAAGTGACTCTAATATGGTGAAAAGTCACTTACAAGGTTGATTAGAACAAAAATGTGGAACAAAATTGACTTGTAAGAATATGGCACTAAGAGGTGGTAAAAGGATTTCTAATTGCATGTACATGATGTTAACAGGTTAATTGTACTAATATATGATGGAAAGTGACTCTTATAAGGTGCAAAATGACTCTAATACGGTGAGAAGTCACTTACATGATTGATTAGAGCCAAAATGTGGCCCAAAATTGACTTATAGGAAAGGGGTACCAAAAGGTGGTTAAAGGATGTCTAATTGCATTTACGTGATGTTAACATGTTAATTGTATCAATATATGGGACAAGTTATTCTTATAGGGTGCAAAGGTACTCTAATATGGTGAAAAGTGACTTACATGGTTGATTAGAGCCAAAATGTGGAACAAAATTAACTTGTATGAAAGTGGCATTAATAGATGGTAAAAGGACGTCAAATTGGATGTATATGATGTTAACATGTTAATTGTTGTATATATTGTGGAAAGTGACTCTTATAGGGTGCAAAGTGACTCTAATATGGTGAAAAGTGACTTACAAGGTTGATTAGAACCAAAATGTGGAACAAAATTGACTTGTAAGAATATGGCACTAAGAGGTGTTAAAAGGATTTCTAATTACATGTACATGATGTTAACAGGTTAATTGTACTAATATATGATGGCAAGTGACTCTTATAAGGTGCAAAGTGACTCTAATACAGTGAGAAGTCACTTACATAATTGATTAGAGCCAAAATGTGGTCCAAAATTGACTTGTAGGAAAGGGGTACCAAGAGGTGGTTAAAGGATGTCTAATTGCATTTACGTGATGTTAACATGTTAATTGTATCAATATATGGGACAAGTGATTCTTATAGGGTGCAAAGGTACTCTAATATGGTGAAAAATGACTTACATGGTTGATTAGAGCCAAAATGTGGAACAAAATTAACTTGTATGAAAGTGACATTAATAGGTGGAAAAAGGATGTCAAATCGGAGGTATATGATGTTAACATGTTAATTGTTGTATATATGGTAGAAAGTGACTCTTATAGGGTGCAAAATGACTCTAATATGGTGAAAAGTGACTAACATGGTTAATTGTACCAATATATGATGGCAAGTGACTCTTATAAGGTGCAAAGTGACTCTAATACGGTGATAAGTCACTTAAATATTGATTAGAGCCAAAATGTGGCCCAAAATTGACTTGTAGAAAAGAGGTACCCAGAGGTAGTTAAAGGATGTCTAATTGTATGTACATGATATTAACATGTTAATTGTATCAATATATGGGGCAAGTGACTCTTATAAGGTGCAAAGGTACTCTAATATGGTGAAAAGTGACTTACATGGTTGATTAGTGCCAAAATGTAGAACAAAATTAACTTGTATGAAAGTGGCAGTAATAGGTGGTAAAAGGATGTCAAATTTGATGTGTATGGTGTTAACATGTTATTTGTTGTATATATGGTGGAAATTGACTTTTATAGGGTGCAAAGTGACTCTAATATGGTGAAAACTGACTAACATGGTTAATTATAACCAAAATGTGGACCAAAATTGACTTGTATGAATGTGACACTAAGAGGTGGGAAAAGGATTTCTAATAGCATGTACATGATTTTAACATGTTAATTGTACCAATATATGATGGCAAGTGACTCTTATAAGGTACAAAGTGACTCTAATATTGTAAGAAGTCACTTACATGTTTAATTAGAGCCAAAATGTGGCCCAATATTGACTTGTAAAGAAAGGGGGTACCAAGAGGTGGTTAAAGGATGTCTCATTGCATGTACATGATGTTAACATGTTAATTGTATCAATATATGGTGGCAAGTGACTCTTATAGGGTGCAAAGTGACTCTAATATGGTGAAAAGTGACTTGGTTGATTAGAGTCAAAATGTTGAACAAAATTAACTTGTCTGAAAGTTGCATTAATAGGTTGTAAAAGGATGTCAAATTCGATGTATATGATGTTAGCATGTCAATTGTTTTTTATATGCTGGAAACTGACTCTTCTAGGATGCAAAGTGACTCTAATATGCTGAAAAGCGACTAACATGGTCAATTAGAACCAAAATGTGGACCAAAATGGACTTGTATGAATATGGCCCTAAGAGGTGGTAAAATGATTTCTAATTGCATGTACATGATGTTAACATGTTAATTGTACCAATATATGATGGTAATTGACTCTTATAAGGTGCAAAGTGACTCTATTATGGTGAGAAGTCACTTACATGATTGATTAGAGCCAAAATGTGTCCCAAAATTGACTTGTAGGAAAGGGGTACCAAGAGGTGGTTAAAGGATGTCTAATTGCATTTACGTGATGTTAACATGTTAATTGTATCAATATATGGGACAAGTGATTCTTATAGGGTGCAAAGCTACTCTAATATGGTGAAAAGTGACTTACATGGTTGATTAGAGCCAAAATGTGGAACAAAACTTACTTGTATGAAAAGGGCATTAATAGGTGGTAAAAGGATGTCAAATTGGATGTATATGATGTTAACATGTTAATTGTTGTATATATGGTGGAAAGTGACTCTTATAGGGTGCAAAGTGACTCTAATATGGTGAAAAGTGACTTACAAGGTGATTAGAACCAAAATGTGGAACAAAATTGACTTGTAAGAATATGGCACTCAGAGGTGGTAAAAGGATTTCTAATTGAATGTACATGATGTTAACATGTCAATTGTTGTTTATATGCTGGAAACTGACTCTTATAGGGTGCAAAGTGACTCTAATATGGTGAAAAGTGACTAACATGGTCAATTAGAACCAAAATGTGGACCAAAATTGACTTTTATGAATATGGCCCTAAGAGGTGGTAAAATGATTTCTAATTGCATGTACATGATGTTAACATGTTAATTGTACCAATATATGATGGCAAGTGACTCTTATAAGGTGCAAAGTGACTCTATTATGGTGAGAAGTCACTTACATGATTGATTAGAGCCAAAATGTGTCCCAAAATTGACTTGTAGGAAAGGGGTACCAAGAGGTGGTTAAAGGATGTCTAATTGCATTTACGTGATGTTAACATGTTAATTGTACCAATATATGATGGCAAGTGACTCTTATAAGGTGCAAAGTGACTCTAATATGGTGAGAAGTCACTTACATGATTGATTAGAGCCAAAATGTGGCCCAAAATTGACTTGTAGGAAAGGGGTACCAAGAGGTGGTTAAAGGATGTCTAATTGCATTTACGTGATGTTAACATGTTAATTGTATCGATATATGGGGCAGGTGACTCTTATAGGGTGTAAAGGTACTCTGATATAGTGAACAGTGACTTACATGGTTGAATAGAGCCAAAATGTGGAACAAAATTAACTTGTATGAAAGTGGCATTAAGAGAGGGTAAAAGGATGTCAAATTGGATGTATATTATGTTAACATGTCAATTGTTGCATATATGGTGGAAAGTGACTCTTATAGGGTGCAAAGTGACTCTAATATGGTGAGAAGTGACTAATATGGTTAATTAGAACCAAAATGTGGACCAAAATTGACTTGTATGAATATGGCACTAAGAGGTGGTAAAATGATTTCTAATTACATGTACATGATGTTAACATGTTAATTGTACCAATATATGATGGCAAGTGACCCTTATAAGGTGCAAAGTGACTCTAATATGGTGGGAAGTCACTTACATGATTGATTAGAGCCAAAATGTGGCACAAAATTGACTTGTAGGAAAGGGGTACCAAGAGGTGGTTAAAGGATGTCTAATTGCATTTACGTGATGTTAACATGTTAATTGTATCAATATATGGGGCAAGTGACTCTTATAGCGTATAAAGGTACTCTAATATGGTGAACAGTGACTTACATGGTTGATTAGAGCCAAAATGTGGAACAAATTTAACTTGTATGAAAAGTGGCATTAATAGGTGGTAAAAGGATGTCAAATTGGATGTATATGATGTTAACATGTCAATTGTTGCATATAAGGTAGAAAATGACTCTTATAGGGTGCAAAGTTACTCTAATATGGTGAGAAGTGACTAACATGGTTAATTAGAACCAAAATATGGACCAAAATTGACTTGTATGAATATGACACTAAGAGGTGGTAAAAGGATTTCTAATTGCATGTACATGATGTTAACATGTTAATTGTACCAATATATGATGGCAACTGAATAAGGTGCAAAGTGACTCTAATATGGTGTGAAGTCACTTACATGATTGATTAGAGCCAAAATGTGGCCCAAAATTGACCTGTAGGAAAGGGGTACCAAGAGGTGGTTAAAGGATGTCTAATTGCATTTACGTGATGTTAACATGTTAATTGTATCAATATATGGGGCAAGTGACTCTTATAGGGTGTAAAGGTACTCTAATATGGTGAACAGGGACTTACATGGTTTATTAGAACCAAAATGTGGAACACAATTAACTTGTATAAAAGTGGCATTAATAGGTGGTAAAAGGATGTCAAATTGGATGTATATGATGTTAACATGTCAATTGTTGCATATATGGTGGAAAGTGACTCTTATAGGGTGCAAAGTGACTCTAATATGGTAAGAAGTGACTAACATGGTTAATTAGAACCAAAATGTGGACCAAAATTGACTTGTATAAATATAGCACTAAGAGGTGGTAAAAGGATTTCTAATTGAATGTACATGATGTTAACATGTTAATTGTACCAATATATGATGGCAAGTGACTCTTATAAGGTGCAAAGTGACTCTAATATGCTGAGAACTCACTTACATGATTGATTAGAGCCAAAATGTGGCCCAAAATTGACTTGCAGGAAAGGGGTACCAAGAGATAGTTAAAAGATGTCTAATTGCATTTACGTGATGTTAACATGTTAATTGTATCAATATATGGGGCAAGTGACTCTTATAGGGTGTAAAGGTACACTAATATGGTGAACTGTTACTTACATGATTGATTAGAGCCAAAATGTGGAACAAAATTAACTTGTATGAAAGTGGCATTAATATGTGGTAAAAGGATGTCAAATTGGATGTATATGATGTTAACATGTCAATTTTTGCATATATGGTGGAAAGTGACTCTTATAGGGTGCAAAGTGACTCTAATATGGTGAGAAGTGACTAACATGGTTAATTAGAACTAAAATGTGGACCAAAATTGACTTGTATGAATATAGTACTAAGAGGTGGTAAAAGGATTTCTAATTGCATGTACATGATGTTAACATGTTAATTGTACCAATATATGATGGCAAGTGACTCTTATAAGGTGCAAAGTGACTCTAATATGGTGAGAAGTCACTTGCATGATTGATTAGAGCCTAAATGTTGCCCAAAATTGAGTTTTAGGAAAGGGGTACCAAGAGGTGGTTAAAGGATGTCTAATTGCATTTACGTGATGTTAACATGTTAATTGTATCAATATATGGGGCAGGTGACTCTTATAGGGTGTAAAGGTACTCTAATATGGTGAACAGTGACTTACATGGTTGATTAGAGCCAAAATGTGGAACAAAATTAACTTGTATGAAAGTAGCATTAATAGGTGGTAAAAGGATGTCAAATTGGATGTATATGATGTTAACATGTCAATTGTTGCATATATGGTGGAAAGTGACTCTTATAGGGTGCAAAGTGACTCTAATATGGTGAGCAGTGACTAACATGGTTATTTAGAACCAAAATGTGGACCAAAATTGACTTGTATGAATATGGCACTAAGAGGTGGTAAAAGGATTTCTAATTGTATGTACATGATGTTAACATGTTAATTGTACCAATATATGATAGCAAGTGACTCTTATAAGGTGCAAAGTGACTCTAATATGGTGAGAAGTCACTTACATGATTGATTAGAGCCAAAATGTGGCCCAAAATTGACTTGTAGGAAAGGGGTACCAAGAGGTGGTTAAAGGATGTCTAATTGCATTTACGTGATGTTAACATGTTAATTGTATCGATATATGGGGCAGGTGACTCTTATAGGGTGTAAAGGTACTCTGATATGGTGAACAGTGACTTACATTGTTGATTAGAGCCAAAATGTGGAACAAAACTAACTTCTATGAAAGTGGCATTAAGAGGGGGTAAAAGGATGTCAAATTGGATGTATATGATGTTAACATGTCAATTGTTGCATATATGGTGGAAAGTGACTCTTATAGGGTGCAAAGTGACTCTAATATGGTGAGAAGTGACTAACATGGTTAATTAGAACCAAAATGTGGATCAAAATTGACTTGTATGAATATGGCACTAAGAGGTGGTAAAAGGAGTTCTAATTGCATGTACATGATGTTAACATGTTAATTGTACCAATATATGATGGCAAGTGACCCTTATAAGGTGCTAAGTGACTCTAATATGGTGAGAAGTCACTTACATGATTGATTAGAGCCAAAATGTGGCCCAAAATTGACTTGTAGGAAAGGGGTACCAAGAGGTGGTTAAAGGATGTCTAATTGCATTTACTTGATGTTAACATGTTAATTGTATCAATATATGGGGCAAGTGACTCTTATAGCGTGTAAAGGTACTCTAATATGGTGAACAGTGACTTACATGGTTGATTAGAGCCAAAATGTGGAACAAATTTAACTTGTATGAAAGTGGCATTAATAGGTGGTAAAAGGATGTCAAATTGGATGTATATGATGTTAACATGTCAATTGTTGCATATATGGTGGAAAATGACTCTTATAGGGTGCAAAGTTACTCTAATATGGTGAGAAGTGACTAACATGGTTAATTAGAACCAAAATGTGGACCAAAATTGACTTGTATGAATATGACACTAAGAGGTGGTAAAAGGATTTCTAATTGCATGTACATGATGTTAACAAGTTAATTGTACCAATATATGATGGCAAATGAATAAGGTGCAAAGTGACTCTAATTTGGTGTGAAGTCACTTACATGATTGATTAGAGCCAAAATTTGGCCCAAAATTGACCTGTAGGAAAGGGGTACCAAGAGGTGGTTAAAGGATGTCTAATTGCATTTACGTGATGTTAACATGTTAATTGTATCAATATATGGGGCAAGTGACTCTTATAGGGTGTAAAGGTACTCTAATATGGTGAACAGTGACTTACATGGTTGATTAGAACCAAAATGTGGAACACAATTAACTTGTATAAAAGTGGCATTAATATGTTAACATGTCAATTGTTGCATATATGGTGGAAAGTGACTCTTATAGGGTGCAAAGTGACTCTAATATGGTGAGAAGTGACTAACATGGTTAATTAGAACCAAAATGTGGACCAAAATTGACTTGTATAAATATAGCACTAAGAGATGGTAAAAGGATTTCTAATTGAATGTACATGATGTTAACATGTTAATTGTACCAATATATGATGGCAAGTGACTCTTATAAGGTGCAAAGTGACTCTAATATGCTGAGAACTCACTTACATGATTGATTAGAGCCAAAATGTGGCCCAAAATTGACTTGCAGGAAAGGGGTACCAAGAGGTGGTTAAAAGATGTCTAATTGCATTTACATGATGTTAACATGTTAATTGTATCAATATATGGGGCAAGTGACTCTTATAGGGTGTAAAGGTACTCTAATATGGTGAACTGTGACTTACATGGTTGATTAGAGCTAAAATGTGGAACAAAATTAACTTGTATGAAAGTGGCATTAATATGTGGTAAAAGGATGTCAAATTGGATGTATATGATGTTAATATGACAATTGTTGCATATATGGTGGAAAGTGACTCTTATAGGGTGCAAAGTGACTCTAATATGGTGAGAAGTGACTAACATGGTTAATTAGAACCAAAATGTGGACCAAAATTGACTTGTATGAATATAGTACTAAGAGGTGGTAAAAGGATTTCTAATTGCATGTACATGATGTTAACATGTTAATTGTACCAATATATGATGACAAGTGACTCTTATAAGGTGCAAAGTGACTCTAATATGGTGAAAAGTCACTTACATGATTGATTAGAGCCTAAATGTGGCCCAAAATTGACTTTTAGGAAAGGGGTACCAAGAGGTTGTTAAAGGATGTCTAATTGCATTTACGTGTTGTTAACATGTTAATTGTATCAATATATGGGGCAGGTGACTCTTATAGGGTGTAAAGGTACTCTAATATGGTGAACAGTGACTTACATGGTTGATTAGAGCCAAAATGTGGAACAAAATTAACTTGTATGAAAGTGGCATTAATAAGTGGTAAAAGGATGTCAAATTGGATGTATATGATGTTAACATGTCAATTGTTGCATATATGGTGGAAAGTGACTCTTATAGGGTGCAAAGTGACTCTAAAATGGTGAGAAGTGACTAACATGGTTAATTAGAACCAAAATGTGGACCAAAATTAACTTGTATGAATATGGCACTAAGAGGTGGTAAAAGGATTTCTATTTGCATGTACATGATGTTAACATTTTAATTGTACCAATATATGATGGCAAGTGACTCTTATAAGGTGCAAAGTGACTCTAATATGCTGAGAAGTCACTTATATGATTGATTAGAGCCAAAATGTGGCCCAAAATTGACTTGTAGGAAAGGGGTACCAAGAGGTGGTTAAAGGATGCCTAATTGCATTTATGTGATTTTAACATGTTAATTGTATCAATATATGGGGCAAGTGACTCTTATAAGGTGTAAAGATACTTTAATATGGTGAACAGTGACTTACATGGTTGATAAGAGCCAAAATGTGGAACAAAATTAACTTTATGAAAGTGGCATTAATAGGTGGTAAAAGGATGTCAAATTGGATGTATATGATGTTAACATGTCAATTGTTGTGGAAAGTGACTCTTATAGGGTGCAAAGTGACTCTAATATGGTGAGAAGTGACAAACATGGTTAATTAGAACCAAAATGAGGACCAAAATTGACTTGTATGAATATGGCACTAAAAGGTGGTAAAAGGATTTCTAATTTCATGTACATGATGTTAACATGTTAATTGTACCAATATATGATGGCAAGTGACTCTTATAAGGTGCAAAGTGACTCTAATATGGTGAGAAGTCACTTACATGATTGATGAGAGCGAAAATGTGGCCCAAAATTGATTTGTAGGAAAGGGGTACCAAGAGGTGGTTAAAGGATGTCTAATTGCATTTACGTGATGTTAACATGTTAATTGTATCAATATATGGGGCAGGTGACTCTTATAGGGTGTAAAGGTACTCTAATATGGTGAACAGTGACTTACATGGTTGATTAGAGCCAAAATGTGGAACAAAATTAACTTGTATGAAAGTGCCATTAATAGGTGGTAAAAGGATGTCAAATTGGATGTATATGATGTTAACATGTCAATTGTTGCATATATGGTGGAAAGTGACTCTTATAGGGTGGAAAGTGACTCTAATATGGTGAGAAGTGACTAACATGGTTAATTAGAACCAACATGTGGACCAAAATTGACTTGTATGAATATGGCACTAAGAGGTGGTAAAAGGATTTCTAATTGCATGTACATGATGTTAACATGTTAATTGTACCAATATATGATGGCAAATGACCCTTATAAGGTGCAAAGTGACTCTAATATGGTGAGAAGTCACTTACAAGATTGATTAAAGCCAAAATGTGGCCCAAAATTGACTTGTAGGAAAGGGGTACCAAGTGGTGGTTAAAGGATGTCTAATTGCATTTACGTGATGTTAACATGTTAATTGTATCAATATATGGGGCAAGTGACTCTTATAGCGTGTAAAGGTACTCTAATATGGTGAACAGTGACTTACATGGTTGATTAGAGCCAAAATGTGGAACAAATTTAACTTGTATGAAAGTGGCATTAATAGGTGGTAAAAGGATGTCAAATTGGATGTATATGATGTTAACATGTCAATTGTTGCATATATGGTGGAAAGTGACTCTTATAGGGTGCAAAGTGACTCTAATATGGTGAGAAGTGACTAACATGGTTAATTAGAACCAAAATGTGGACCAAAATTGACTTGTATGAATATAGCACTAAGAGGTGGTAAAAGAATTTCTAATTGCATGTACATGATGTTAACATGTTAATTGTACCAATTTATGATGGCAAGTGACTCTTATGAGGTGCAAAGTGACTCTAATATGGTGAGAAGTCACTTACATGATTGATTAGAGCCAAAATGTGGCCCAAAATTGACTTCTTGAAACGGGTACCAAGAGGAGGTTAAAGGATGTCTAATTGCATTTACGTGATGTTAACATGTTAATTGTATCAATATATGGGGCAGGTGACTCTTATAGGGTGTAAAGGTACTCTAATATGGTGAACAGTGATTTACATGGTTGATTAGAGCCAAAATGTGGAACAAAATTAACTTGTCTGAAAGTGGCATTAATAGGTGGTAAAAGGATGTCAAATTGGATGTATATGATGTTAACATGTCAATTGTTGCATATATGGTGGAAAGTGACTCTTATAGGGTGCAAAGTGACTCTAATATGGTGAGAAGTGACTAACATGGATAATTAGAACCAAAATATGGACCAAAATTGACTTGTATGAATATGACACTAAGAGGTGGTAAAAGGATTTCTAATTGCATGTACATGATGTTTTCATGTTAATTGTACCAATATATGATGGCAACTGAATAAGGTGCAAAGTGACTCTAATATGGTGTGAAGTCACTTACATGATTGATTAGAGCCAAAATGTGGCCCAAAATTGACCTGTAGGAAAGGGGTACCAAGAGGTGGTTAAAGGATGTCTAATTGCATTTACGTGATGTTAACATGTTAATTGTATCAATATATGGGGCAAGTGACTCTTATAGGGTGTAAAGGTACTCTAATATGGTGAACAGGGACTTACATGGTTTATTAGAACCAAAATGTGGAACACAATTAACTTGTATAAAAGTGGCATTAATAGGTGGTAAAAGGATGTCAAATTGGATGTATATGATGTTAACATGTCAATTGTTGCATATATGGTGGAAAGTGACTCTTATAGGGTGCAAAGTGACTCTAATATGGTGAGAAGTGACTAACATGGTTAATTAGAACCAAAATGTGGACCAAAATTGACTTGTATAAATATAGCACTAAGAGGTGGTAAAAGGATTTCTAATTGAATGTACATGATGTTAACATGTTAATTGTACCAATATATGATGGCAAGTGACTCTTATAAGGTGCAAAGTGACTCTAATATGCTGAGAACTCACTTACATGATTGATTAGAGCCAAAATGTGGCCCAAAATTGACTTGCAGGAAAGGGGTACCAAGAGATGGTTAAAAGATGTCTAATTGCATTTACGTGATGTTAACATGTTAATTGTATCAATATATGGGGCAAGTGACTCTTATAGGGTGTAAAGGTACACTAATATGGTGAACTGTTACTTACATGATTGATTAGAGCCAAAATGTGGAACAAAATTAACTTGTATGAAAGTGGCATTAATATGTGGTAAAAGGATGTCAAATTGGATGTATATGATGTTAACATGTCAATTTTTGCATATATGGTGGAAAGTGACTCTTATAGGGTGCAAAGTGACTCTAATATGGTGAGAAGTGACTAACATGGTTAATTAGAACCAAAATGTGGACCAAAATTGACTTGTATGAATATAGTACTAAGAGGTGGTAAAAGGATTTCTAATTGCATGTACATGATGTTAACATGTTAATTGTACCAATATATGATGGCAAGTGACTCTTATAAGGTGCAAAGTGACTCTAATATGGTGAGAAGTCACTTGCATGATTGATTAGAGCCTAAATGTTGCCCAAAATTGACTTTTAGGAAAGGGGTACCAAGAGGTGGTTAAAGGATGTCTAATTGCATTTACGTGATGTTAACATGTTAATTGTGTCAATATATGGGGCATGTGACTCTTATAGGGTGTAAAGGTACTCTAATATGGTGAACAGTGACTTACATGGTTGATTAGAGCCAAAATGTGGAACAAAATTAACTTGTATGAAAGTAGCATTAATAGGTGGTAAAAGGATGTCAAATTGGATGTATATGATGTTAACATGTCAATTGTTGCATATATGGTGGAAAGTGACTCTTATAGGGTGCAAAGTGACTCTAATATGGTGAGCAGTGACTAACATGGTTATTTAGAACCAAAATGTGGACCAAAATTGACTTGTATGAATATGGCACTAAGAGGTGGTAAAAGGATTTCTAATTGTATGTACATGATGTTAACATGTTAATTGTACCAATATATGATAGCAAGTGACTCTTATAAGGTGCAAAGTGACTCTAATATGGTGAGAAGTCACTTACATGATTGATTAGAGCCAAAATGTGGCCCAAAATTGACTTGTAGGAAAGGGGTAACAAGAGGTGGTTAAAGGATGTCTAATTGCATTTACGTGATGTTAACATGTTAATTGTATCGATATATGGGGCAGGTGACTCTTATAGGGTGTAAAGGTACTCTGATATGGTGAACAGTGACTTACATGGTTGATTAGAGCCAAAATGTGGAACAAAACTAACTTCTATGAAAGTGGCATTAAGAGGGGGTAAAAGGATGTCAAATTGGATGTATATGATGTTAACATGTCAATTGTTGCATATATGGTGGAAAGTGACTCTTATAGGGTGCAAAGTGACTCTAATATGGTGAGAAGTGACTAACATGGTTAATTAGAACCAAAATGTGGATCAAAATTGACTTGTATGAATATGGCACTAAGAGGTGGTAAAAGGAGTTCTAATTGCATGTACATGATGTTAACATGTTAATTGTACCAATATATGATGGCAAGTGACCCTTATAAGGTGCTAAGTGACTCTAATATGGTGAGAAGTCACTTACATGATTGATTAGAGCCAAAATGTGGCCCAAAATTGACTTGTAGAAAAGGGGTACCAAGAGGTGGTTAAAGGATGTCTAATTGCATTTACGTGATGTTAACATGTTAATTGTATCAATATATGGGGCAAGTGACTCTTATAGCGTGTAAAGGTACTCTAATATGGTGAACAGTGACTTACATGGTTGATTAGAGCCAAAATGTGGAACAAATTTAACTTGTATGAAAGTGGCATTAATAGGTGGTAAAAGGATGTCAAATTGGATGTATATGATGTTAACATGTCAATTGTTGCATATATGGTGGAAAATGACTCTTATAGGGTGCAAAGTTACTCTAATATGGTGAGAAGTGACTAACATGGTTAATTAGAACCAAAATGTGGACCAAAATTGACTTGTATGAATATGACACTAAGAGGTGGTAAAAGGATTTCTAATTGCATGTACATGATGTTAACAAGTTAATTGTACCAATATATGATGGCAAGTGAATAAGGTGCAAAGTGACTCTAATATGGTGTGAAGTCACTTACATGATTGATTAGAGCCAAAATTTGGCCCAAAATTGACCTGTAGGAAAGGGGTACCAAGAGGTGGTTAAAGGATGTCTAATTGCATTTACGTGATGTTAACATGTTAATTGTATCAATATATGGGGCAAGTGACTCTTATAGGGTGTAAAGGTACTCTAATATGGTGAACAGTGACTTACATGGTTGATTAGAACCAAAATGTGGAACACAATTAACTTGTATAAAAGTGGCATTAATATGTGGTAAAAGGATGTCAAATTGGATGTATATGATGTTAACATGTCAATTGTTGCATATATGGTGGAAAGTGACTCTTATAGGGTGCAAAGTGACTCTAATATGGTGAGAAGTGACTAACATGGTTAATTAGAACCAAAATGTGGACCAAAATTGACTTGTATAAATATAGCACTAAGAGATGGTAAAAGGATTTCTAATTGAATGTACATGATGTTAACATGTTAATTGTACCAATATATGATGGCAAGTGACTCTTATAAGGTGCAAAGTGACTCTAATATGCTGAGAACTCACTTACATGATTGATTAGAGCCAAAATGTGGCCCAAAATTGACTTGCAGGAAAGGGGTACCAAGAGGTGGTTAAAAGATGTCTAATTGCATTTACGTGATGTTAACATGTTAATTGTATCAATATATGGGGCAAGTGACTCTTATAGGGTGTAAAGGTACTCTAATATGGTGAACTGTGACTTACATGGTTGATTAGAGCTAAAATGTGGAACAAAATTAACTTGTATGAAAGTGGCATTAATATGTGGTAAAAGGATGTCAAATTGGATGTATATGATGTTAACATGTCAATTGTTGCATATATGGTGGAAAGTGACTCTTATAGGGTGCAAAGTCACTCTAATATGGTGAGAAGTGACTAACATGGTTAATTAGAACCAAAATGTGGACCAAAATTGACTTGTATGAATATAGTACTAAGAGGTGGTAAAAGGATTCTAATTGCATGTACATGATGTTAACATGTTAATTGTACCAATATATGATGACAAGTGACTCTTATAAGGTGCAAAGTGACTCTAATATGGTGAAAAGTCACTTACATGATTGATTAGAGCCTAAATGTGGCCCAAAATTGACTTTTAGGAAAGGGGTACCAAGAGGTGGTTAAAGGATGTCTAATTGCATTTACGTGTTGTTAACATGTTAATTGTATCAATATATGGGGCAGGTGACTCTTATAGGGTGTAAAGGTACTCTAATATGGTGAACAGTGACTTACATGGTTGATTAGAGCCAAAATGTGGAACAAAATTAACTTGTATGAAAGTGGCATTAATAAGTGGTAAAAGGATGTCAAATTGGATGTATATGATGTTAACATGTCAATTGTTGCATATATGGTGGAAAGTGACTCTTATAGGGTGCAAAGTGACTCTAAAATGGTGAGAAGTGACTAACATGGTTATTAGAACCAAAATGTGGACCAAAATTAACTTGTATGAATATGGCACTAAGAGGTGTAAAAGGATTTCTATTTGCATGTACATGATGTTAACATGTTAATTGTACCAATATATGATGGCAAGTGACTCTTATAAGGTGCAAAGTGACTCTAATATGCTGAGAAGGTCACTTATATGATTGATTAGAGCCAAAATGTGGCCCAAAATTGACTTGTAGGAAAGGGGTACCAGAGGTGGTTAAAGGATGCCTAATTGCATTTATGTGATTTTAACATGTTAATTGTATCAATATATGGGGCAAGTGACTCTTATAAGGTGTAAAGATACTTTAATATGGTGAAACAGTGACTTACATGGTTGATAAGAGCCAAAATGTGGAACAAAATTAACTTTATGAAAGTGGCATTAATAGGTGGTAAAAGGATGTCAAATTGGATGTATATGATGTTAACATGTCAATTGTTGTGGAAAGTGACTTTATAGGGTGCAAAGTGACTCTAATATGGTGAGAAGTGACAAACATGGTTAATTAGAACCAAAATGAGGACCAAAATTGACTTGTATGAATATGGCACTAAAAGGTGTAAAAGGATTTCTAATTTCATGTACATGATGTTAACATGTTAATTGTACCAATATATGATGGCAAGTGACTCTTATAAGGTGCAAAGTGACTCTAATATGGTGAGAAGTCACTTACATGATTGATGAGAGCCAAAATGTGGCCCAAATTGATTTGTAGGAAAGGGGTACCAAGAGGTGGGTTAAAGGATGTCTAATTGCATTTATGTGATGTTAACATGTTAATTGTATCAATATATGGGTCAAGGTGACTCTTATAGGGTGTAAAGGTACTCTAATATGGTGAACAGTGACTTACATGGTTGATTAGAGCCAAAATGTGAAAAAAATTAACTTGTATGAAAGTGCCATTAATAGTGGTAAAAGGATGTCAAATTGGATGTATATGATGTTAACATGTCAATTGTTGCATATATGGTGGAAAGTGACTCTTATAGGGTGGAAAGTGACTCTAATATGGTGAGAAGTGACTAACATGGTTAATTAGAACCAACATGTGGACCAAAATTGACTTGTATGAATATGGCACTAAGAGGTGGTAAAAGGATTTCTAATTGCATGTACATGATGTTAACATGTTAATTGTACCAATATATGATGGCAAATGACCCTTATAAGGTGCAAAGTGACTCTAATATGGTGAGAAGTCACTTACAAGATTGATTAGAGCCAAAATGTGGCCCAAAATTGACTTGTAGGAAAAGGGGTACCAAGTGGTGGTTAAAGGATGTCTAATGCATTTACGTGAGGTTAACATGTTAAGTGTATCAATATATGGGGGCAAGTGACTCTTATAGCGTGTAAAGGTACTCTAATATGGTGAACAGTGACTTACATGTTGATTAGAGCCAAAATGTGGAACAAATTTAACTTGTATGAAAGTGGCATTAATAGGTGGTAAAAGGATGTCTAATTGGATGTATATGATGTTAACATGTCAATTGTTGCATATATGGTGGAAAGTGACTCTTATAGGGTGCAAAGTGACTCTATAGTGTGAGAAGTGACTAACATGGTTAATTAGAACCAAAATGTGGACCAAAAATTGACTTGTAGGAAAGGGGTACCAAGAGTGGTTAAAGGATGTCTAATTGTATTTACGTGATGTTAACATGTTTAATTGTTATCAATATTTGGGGCAAGTGACTCTTATAGTGTTAAAGGTACTCTAATATGGTGAGAAGTCACTTACATGATTGATTAGAGCCAAAATGTGGCCCAAAATTGACTTGTAGGAAAGGGGTACCAAAGGTGGTTAAAGGATGTCTAATTGCATTTACGTGATGTTAACATGTTAATTGTATATATATGGGGCAAGTGACTCTTATAGGGTGTAAAGGTACTCTAATATGGTGAACAGTGACTTACATGGTTGATTAGAGCCAAAATGTGGAACAAAATTAACTTGTAAATGGCATTAATAGGTGGTAAAAGGATGTCAAATTGGATGTATATGATGTTAACATGTCAATTGTATATGGTGGAAAGTGACTCTTATAGGGTGCAAAGTGACTCTAATATGGTGAGAAGTGACTAACATGGTTAATTAGAACCAAAATGTGGACCAAAATTGACTTGTATGAATATGGCACTAAGAGGTGGTAAAAGGATTTCTAATTGCACATGATGTTAACATGTTAATTGTACCAATATATGGGCAAGTGACTCTTATAAGGTGCAAAGTGACTCTAATATGGTGAGAAGTCACTTACATGATTGATTAGAGCCAAAATGTGGCCCAAAATTGACTTGTAGGAAAGGGGTACCAAGGTGGTTAAAGGATGTCTAATTGCATACGTGATGTTAACATGTTAATTGTATCAATATATGGGGCAAGTGACTCTTATAGGGTAAAGGTACTCTAATATGGTGAACAGTGACTTACATGGTTTTAGAGCCAAAATGTGGAACAAAATTAACTTGTATGAAAGTGGCATTAATAGGTGGTAAAAGGATGTCAAATTGGATGTGTTGATGTTAACATGTCAATTGTTGCATATATGGTGGAAAGTGACTCTTATAGGGTGCAAAGTGACTCTAATATGGTGAGAAGTGACTAACATGGTTAATTAGAACCAAAATGTGACCAAAATTGACTTGTATGAATATGGCACTAAGAGGTGGTAAAATTTTCTAATTGCATGTACATGATGTTAACATGTTAATTGTACCAATATATGATGGCAAGTGACTCTTATAAGGTGCAAAGTGACTCTAATATGGTGAGAAGTCACTTACATGATTGATTAGAGCCAAAATGTGGCCCAAAATTGACTTGTAGGAAAGGGGTACCAAGAGGTGGTTAAAGGATGTCTAATTGCATTTACGTGATGTTAACATGTTAATTGTATCAATATATGGGGCAAGTGACTCTTATAGGGTGTAAAGGTACTCTAATATGGTGAACAGTGACTTACATGGTTGATTAGAGCCAAAATGTGGAACAAAATTAACTTGTATGAAAGTGGCATTAATAGGTGGTAAAAGGATGTCAAATTGGATGTATATGATGTTAACATGTCAATTGTTGCATATATGGTGGAAAGTGACTCTTATAGGGTGCAAAGTGACTCTAATATGGTGAGAAGTGACTAACATGGTTAATTAGAACCAAAATGTGGACCAAAATTGACTTGTATGAATATGGCACTAAGAGGTGGTAAAAGGATTTCTAATTGCATGTACATGATGTTAACATGTTAATTGTACCAATATATGATGGCAAGTGACTCTTATAAGGTGCAAAGTGACTCTAATATGGTGAGAAGTCACTTACATGATTGATTAGAGCCAAAATGTGGCCCAAAATTGACTTGTAGGAAAGGGGTACCAAGAGGTGGTTAAAGGATGTCTAATTGCATTTACGTGATGTTAACATGTTAATTGTATCAATATATGGGGCAAGTGACTCTTATAGGGTGTAAAGGTACTCTAATATGGTGAACAGTGACTTACATGGTTGATTAGAGCCAAAATGTGGAACAAAATTAACTTGTATGAAAGTGGCATTAATAGGTGGTAAAAGGATGTCAAATTGGATGTATATGATGTTAACATGTCAATTGTTGCATATATGGTGGAAAGTGACTCTTATAAGGTGCAAAGTGACTCTAATATGGTGAGAAGTGACTAACATGGTTAATTAGAACCAAAATGTGGACCAAAATTGACTTGTATGAATATGGCACTAAGAGGTGGTAAAAGGATTTCTAATTGCATGTACATGATGTTAACATGTTAATTGTACCAATATATGATGGCAAGTGACTCTTATAAGGTGCAAAGTGACTCTAATATGGTGAGAAGTCACTTACATGATTGATTAGAGCCAAAATGTGGCCCAAAATTGACTTGTAGGAAAGGGGTACCAAGAGGTGGTTAAAGGATGTCTAATTGCATTTACGTGATGTAACATGTTAATTGTATCAATATGGGCAAGTGACTCTTATAGGGTGTAAAGGTACTCTATATGGTGAAAGTGACTTACATGGTTGATTAGAGCCAAAATGTGGAACAAAATTAACTTGTATGAAAGTGCATTAATAGGTGTAAAAGGATGTCAAATTGGATGTTTATGATGTTAACATGTCAATTGTTGCATATATGGTGGAAAGTGACTCTTATAGGTGCAAATGACTCTAATATGGTGAGAAGTGACTAACATGGTTAATTAGAACCAAAATGAGGCCATGACTTGTAAGGTGC